>NC_134397.1:24420129-24720129 GCF_050003625.1 Haematobia irritans
TTTTTGTCAAAATTTCATTTCTATAGGAAATTTTGTGAAAATTTCATTTCTATAGGATTTTGTTAAAATTTCATTTCTATAGGAAATTTTGTGAAAATTTCATTTCTATAGGAAATTTTGTCAAATTTAGTTTCTTTAGGAAATTTTGTCAAAATTTCATTTCTATAGGAAATTTTGTCAAAATTTTATTTCTATAGGAAATTGTGTCAAAATTTTATTTCTATAGGAAAATTTGTCCCAATTTAAATTCTATAGGAAATTTTGTCAGAATTTCATTGCAATAGGAAATTTTGTCAAAATTTCATTTCTATAGGAAATTTTGTCAAAATTTCATTTCTATAGGAATTTTTGTCAAAATTTCGTTTCTACAGGAAATTTTGTCAAATTTCATTTCTATAGGAAGTTTTGTCAAAATTTTATTTCTATAGGAAATTTTGTCCCAATTTAATTTTTATAGGAAATTTTGTCAGAATTTCATTGCAATAGGAAATTTTGTCAAAATTTCATTTCTATAGGAAATTTTGTCAAAATTTTATTTCTATAGGAATTTTTGTCAAAGTTTCATTTCTATAGGAAATTTTGTCAAAATTTCATTTCTATACGAAATTTTGTCAAAATTTCATTTCTGTAGGAATTTTTGTCAAAGTTTCATTTCTATTAGAAATTTTGTCAAAATTTCATTTCTATAGGAAATTTTGTGAAAATTTCATTGCAATAGGAAATTTTGTAAAAATGTCATTTCTGTTTTGTCAAAATTTCATTTCTATAGGAAATTTTGTCAAAATTTAATTTCTATGCGAAATTTAGTTAGAATTTCATTGCAATAGGAAAGTTTTACAGAATTTCATTGCAATAGGAAATTCAATCAAATTTTATTTCTATAGTATATTTTCTCAAAAAAAAAAAAAAATTTTATAGGAATTTTTGTCAAAATTTCATTTCTAATAAATGTTATCTAATTTTCATAAAAACTTTTGCAAAATTTCATTGCTTTAGAAAATTCTCTCTAAAAATTTCAAAATCCTCTGCATACTCACTCCATTTTATAAGAATTCCTCAAAATTTTTAAGATTTTTTTTTTTTAATTTTTTCACTGAAAGTGCCATGTGAGTTGATCTTTTTAGATGTAAAAAGAAAATGATCCATTCCTTTGATATTAAAAAAATCTCCCATTTACATTTGAAAGGTTTTTTTATTGAAAACATTTAACAAATTTCTCTACACACATCCCGTTTTTATAGGGACGTCTATAAAAAATCTTAAGAAAAGGCAATTTCCAATGTTGTTTCATTTCCTATTCCCATCCTTTTGCATAGTGGTTTTCTACATTTTCAGGAATCAAAACCATTACAGTATTTCTGGTTTATCGCTAGCTATTTCTAAGAATTTCTTAAAGCTAATTTATCTGCATGACATGAGCTCTTTAGCAATGACAGTTACAAGAAAATTGCAAAAAAAAAAACTAGAACACAGACAGACATAAAATTGAAATCAGAGGTTCAAGAAATTACTACGAAATGCCAATGAAACAAGAACATGGGAATGAGTTTAATTTTAATTAATTAGAAATTAATGTACAAATTAAAAGAGAAAACAAAACAAAAAAAATCCCCAATTGAGTAATATTTGAATGGATTAAAGTGGATAAATTAAATTTTTTCACTTACACCCATCTCGAAAATAATAAATATCAGGATTTTTACTTTACTAAAAAATAAAAATTTGCCTTCTTCGGGCTATATAGGATGACTGGGTTTTTAAAGATAACAAACACAACATCGTACATAAAAAAGCAAAACAACAAAAAAATACTACGACAACAAAGGCGACAGTTGCATCAGTACCAGTGTCGCACAATGGCAGAGAGTGTACAAAGTTCAAAAACACAAGTTTGACACTTGAAAAGTGCACACAAGCAAACAAACAAACAAATAACCGGGTAGACACTACCCTGCACATATATTCACCCATCATCGTAAACACAGTGAAAAGCACAAGAGGAGCCATTCTTTTCATGTTATTCAAGCCATACGGAACATAACTTCTCTAACCGATACAGCGACCAAAGCATGTTGCCCCTTTAATGTTCAACAAACCCACTCACCCCTCTACACACCATATGAAGATACACACCTCAACTAAATAACAATAAGGACAATAACACTTCCACAATAAAATGGGATATCCACCATACACTCTCATATTCAGACACACACACACTCGTATTCACCATTGCAAAGCCCCATCCCCCTAATAAACACATGGAGCACTGAGAAATATAAACAACTGGAATGTTTGCAATAATAACAATAAAAGCAACGACAATAAAAATAATAACAACAACCACAATAGAATAAACACAACACATCGTCGCAAAGGCAGTAGGCAAAAAGGAAATGCAAAACACAAAACACAAAAAGAAATGTAAAGTAAAAGAGAACAATGTTGAATAAGCAAAAACAACAACGAAACTCCCCCATCATTTATACCAACAGACAGGATGTAAGAGAATTTCGTTCTTGTTGAAGTGTAAAGTAGGCCCACAAGACAATGTGGGGTGATTTAATGCAAACTATGAAGAGAACGGAAAAAATGAGGTGTGAATAAAACCTTTGCTCTCACATTTTCAACATGATATTAGGGATTAGAGAAAAGGGGTTACCATAAATGCTGTTTTATCAAACAATGTACAAATTTGTTTTGTAGAATATTTCGTTGACATTTAGTTGTAAATGGAACAAGTAAGGAAAGTCTAAAGTCGGGCGGGGCCGACTATATTATACCCTGCACCACTTTGTAGATCTACATTTTCGATACCATATCACATCCGTCAAATGTGTTAGGTGCTATATATAAAGGTTTGTCCCAAATACATACATTTAAATATCACTCGATTTACAAAATCTATAGACTCAAAATTTAAGTTGGCTAATGCACTAGGGTGGAACACAATTTTAGTAAAAAAATATGGGAAACATTTAAATCTGAAGCAATTTTAAGGAAACTTGGCAAAAGTTTATTTATGATTTATCGCTCGATATATATGTATTAGAAGTTTAGGAAAATTAGAGTCATTTTTACAACTTTTCGAATGTTGGTATTTTTACCATTTTTGTCGAAATCAGAAAAACATATATATGGGAGCTATATCTAAATCTGAACAGATTTCAACCAAATTTGGCACGCATAGCAACAATGCTAATTCTACTCTCTGTGCAAAATTTCAACTAAATCGGAGTTAAAAATTGGCCTCTGTGGTCATATGAGTGTAAATCGGTCGAAAGCTATATATGGGAGCTATACCTAAATCTGAACCGATTTTAATCAAATTTTGCACACTTAACTATACTACTAATTGTACTCTTAGTGCAAAATTTCAACCAAATTGGGCCAAAACTCTGGCTTCTGGGCCGTATAAGTCCATATCGGGCGAAAAATATATATGGAAGCTATATCTAAATCTGAACTGATTTCAATCAAATTTGGCACACATGACTATACTACCAATTGTACTCCTTGTGCAAAATTTCAACCAAATTCGGCCAAAAATCTGGCTTCTGGGGCCATATAAGTCCATATCGGGCGAAAGTTATATATGGGAGCTATATCTAAATCTGAATCGATTTCAACAAAATTTGGCACGCATAGCTACAATGCTAAATATACTTCCTGTGCAAAATTTCAACAAAATTGGGCCAAAACTCCGGCTTTTAGGACCATATTAGTCCATATCGGGCGAAAGATTTATATGGGAGCTATATCTAAATCTGAACCGATTTCAATCAAGTTTTGCACACTTGACTATACGACAAAGTGTTATGTTTGTACAAAATTTCAAGCAAATCGGTATAAAACTCTGGCTGCTGGGTCCATATTAGTGCATATCGGGCGAAAGATATATATGGGAACTATATCTAAATCTGAACCGATTTCTTCCAAAATCAATAGGGTTCTATTCTGACCCAAAATGTGCCAAATTTGAAGGCGATTGGACTTAAATTGCGACCTAGACTTTGATCACAAAAATGTGGTTCACAGACAGACGGACGGACGGACGGACAGACGGACAGACGGACAGACGGACATGGTTATATCGACTCAGGGACCCACCCTGAGCATTATTGCAAAAGACACCATATGTCTATCTCGTCTCCTTCTGGGTGTTACAAACATATGCACTAACTTATAATACACTGTTCCACAGTGTGGCGCAGGTTATAAACATTTTATAGAAAAATGTCATAAAAATTTTACTAAATATGGTTTTATACAAAATATTGCCAAATTTTATTTTTATATAACCTTTTTCTCAAATTTTTACTTTATAGAAAATTTTGTAGACATTTTGATTAGTAAAAAATTAGGATTTATAGAAAATTTTGCCGAAATTTTCTTTTCTTAATTTTTGCTAAATATTGCTTTATGGAAGTTTTATTTCTATTATATTAATGAATTTTGATTTGGTTTATAGAAATTTCGATTTATAGCAAATTTAGTCGAAATTTTCTTTCGTTGAAATCTTAATAGAAAATTTCAACCAAATGTACATAAATTTGGTCGAATTCAGAATTTTTTTTTCCAAATTTCGATTTATCGGAATTTTGTTCGAAATTTCGGTTTATAGAAAATTTGGCGAAATTTTCTTTTGTTGAAATTTTAATGAAAAATTTCTTCACCAAAATTTCGCCAAATTTTCTATAAATCGAAATTTCGAACAAAATTCCTATAAATTAATATAATATGTTAGATATAAAAATTCCATAAAACAATATTTAGTAAAAATTAAAAAAAGAAAATTTCAGTCAAATTTAGAAAAATTTTTCCAAATTTTGATTTATAGGAACCAAGTTCGAAATTTCGATTTATAGACAATTTTGCCGAAATTTTCTTTTGTTGAAATTTTAATGAAAAATTTCGTCACAATTTGGTTTTATAAAAAATAACGTCTATGGATTTATAGAAAATTTTAATGAAAAATTTCGTCACAATTTGGTTGTTTTTTTAATAGAAAATTTCAACCAAATTTACATAAATTTGGTCAAATTTAGACAAAATTTTCCAAATTTTGATTTATAGGAACCAAATTCGAAATTTCGATTTATAGAAAATGTTGCCGATATTTTCTTTCGTTGAAATTTTAATGAAAAATTTCGTCATAATTTGGTTTTATAAAATATAACGTCATATTTAATTTGTTGTTGTTTTTTTTTCATCTATAGAAATATATTTACAATTTTATATATTTATATAATTTCATGAAATTTTGTATTTCTAAAAATTCTTCTCAATTTTGAATGTGTTTATTGAAAATTTTGATATACAAAAATATTTGCCCAAAATTTTCTTTCGTTAAAAAATGATTATGTTTTATAAACACTATCGTTAAAATTTTACTTCACTACAAAATTTCAACAGAAGTTGGTTATATAGAAAAAAATATAAATTAAATTAAATTTTATAGAATTTTATGAATATTTTTGTCGTAGTTTTTCTTTCTTTCGAAAATTTGGGTGGATTGTATTTACTAAATATGGATTAATAGAAAGTTTCGTCAAAATATTATTTTTGTAGTCTTTTTGTTAAAAAAAAATATTTATAGAAAATTTGGTCGAAATTTTGATTTAAAGAAAAGCCTGTAAATTTTTTTCTTTAAAAAAAAAATTTGTTCACATTTAAAACCAAACAAATCGTCACAATTTTGTTATTACACAGAAAAAAATTTCACAAAAATTTTTCCAATTAAAATCTTAATTGAGTTTTAAAAAATATTCAATTAAAAATTGAATTAATTTAACAAATTTTTTAATTGAAACACAAATTAATAGTATCAATTAATTTTTTAATTGGATCAATTAATTTTTTAATTGACTGTCAATTAATTTTTTAATTGATACTATCATATCTGTGATTGAAGACATTTCAATTAAAAAATTAATTGGATCAATTAAGTTCGTGATTGAATCAGAAAATTTTTTTTTGTGTGTAGATATAGATTTTGCCAGAACTTTTTTAGAACATTACTTCTTAGATTAGATATAGTTAAAGCCCGTTTCACAGGTGGGACACTTCTTTCTTACCAATGATTCTATATTATCTTGTTAGAGCCGAATTCGAATGAAGTGTCACATTACATGTGGAAGTATTTAAAAGAGCTTTGAGACACAAAAAGGGGATAAACTACCGCTAAAAATCGTTTTTGTTTTCGATAGGTTTTTGCATCAGTAGCGATGAAAAGTGGATGTGTGGCGACACTCGATTTTAAATTTCATTTTTAAAATCTATTTTTTTTTTGTTTTATGTCAAATTATTTCTTCACTTCAGTTTTACTTTTTCAAATTATTTAAATCAATTTTTTTTAATAAATAATTTTACATTTTGATAAATAGCGCGCTTCATTTGGACCACCTACAGATCCACTACGATACTCCTAAGGATCATCTGGGTGTGGTGCTTAAACCGAGTGAAACGATCGCAATTGAAGCGTTTGAGCCAAGCAATGCGTGATAAACGGTCTCAAAATTTCAAAGTACACGACAAGGTAATTTTGCACCAAGAGAACGCTCAGCCACATATTGCAAACCCTGTAAAACTTATTTGGAAATCCTATATTGGAAAGTTGTACCCCACCCGCGTATATCCCAGTCATTGCTCCTTTTGATTACTTCTTGTCCAATCGATGACGTATGAGGTGGCTGATTAGCTTTTATGAGGAAGCGAAAAACTTGAGTCAAAACGTGAGTCGTTTTTTCATCGCGGTATCTGTTTGTTGCCAGAAATAGTGGAAAATAAAGTGGCAGCGAAGAATAATACATCGATTTATCTGTCTGTTAAAATATTTTTCGGAATATATTCTCAAACATGTGAAAAAGTTCTGCATTTTTTAATAGAACTCCCAATAGACAACGAATGAATCGAAAGAAATTCTTATAGAGTTTCTGACCGAAGGTGGAGAGAATAAAGAGATTTTTCCAAAGGCCGGCGAAATTTTTTTTGATCGCAAAAGTAATATTGTTCTAAAATTTTGGTACCTCCTTTAGGATTAAATTGCCTTCTTCCATAAAGGATTTTTTTAAGGGAAAATATACACAAATCTATGACAAAATATGTAATTTGTAGTTGCTTTCTAAGAAACAAAAAAATTTATCATCAAGACAAAACTTTTCTTGTCTAAAATTTCATTCCTCGGAAAATAAAACTCTACTTTCTATATATATGGACTATAAAAAATAGAATATAGTTATATGAAAATCATAAAATGTTATACCTATATAATTCATTGCATTGTTAAAATTAACTAAATTAAAATTGTATTGAAACAAGTCAATCATAATTATAATATATAAAGTCAAATTAAATTAAATTGATTATATTTTTTATTTACACATTTTTTCAACAAGTTTTGTTTCCATCAAATGTAAAATAATAAATTAGTGGCAACTCTGGAGACTGGTAATATTTGAGAGGTGATGATTTTTTGTGTGGAAATGGTGAATTGTGTGAGAGCATCTGCTAAATTCACCCCATCTCAAATAGCATGCGTTGAAATTATTATCACTTATGGGTTACAAATATAAAGAGAGTGAGAGAAAGAGAGGGAGATAATAGACAATATTATAGTATGTATGTATGTGTGTTTCATCATCGTTAATGCTGCTGCGAAAACAGGTTATTTTCATGATGCTCCCAATTTAAATATTCCTTTAAGTTATGTGCCAAAATAAACCTTTAATCGAATGACTTGTTTTTGTTGTTGTTATTATTGTCCTTTTCATCACCTTTTGTTGATATACCTCCCAAAGGCTTTATGGCAACTGACTTATTTACATACTTTTGTGACATTTGTCTTTTGCTTAGAGTTAATTTAAAAGTTGGGGAGATTTCCTATAAGAATGCAAGTATAATTTGATTTGAATGCTGCTGGCTGACATTTATTGAGAAGCGAGTATGATAATATTAGTTGAAGATATATACCTTAACCTAGAAATAGATGTTCAAGTGTGATGTTCCATATTTTGCCTAACATTGACCTTTAACCGTATGCGCTACAAATGAGATATATTTTTAAAACAAAACAAATTGAAGTAATTGAATAATGTTTGGGGGTCGTTTACACCTTAAAGGATATGTTCAGTAAAATTAGTTACTATTAGGATATATAAGAGGGGAAATGTGATGATGATCGATATCCGGAAAATTTATAATTGGATTAATATGAGAAGAAGTAGTTTTGTGTGAAATGGTTTGATATGAAAATGTGACTGTCCCGTACATCGGTAATAACCTAAAAAGGAACCCAGTGTCTTGTTTTTTCTAAATAATAATAAAATTTTGTCAAATTTTTCCATAGAAATAATATTTTGTCAAATTTTTCCATAGAAATAAAACTTTTAATTTTGACAAACTTTTCTATAGAAATAACATTTTGACAAAATTTTCGATAGAAATAAAATTTTGACAAAATTTTCTATAGATATAAAATTTTGACAAAATTTTCTATAGAAATAAAATTTTGACAACATTTTTTATAGAAATAAAATGTTGATGAAAACATTCTATAGAAATAAAATTTTGACAAAATTTTCTCTAGAAATTAAAATTTGACAAAATTTTCTATAGAAATAAAATTTTGAAAAAATTTTCTATAGAAATAAAATTTTGAAAAAATTTTCTATAGAAATAAAATTTTGAAAAAATTTTTTGTAGAAATAAAATTTTGAAAAAATTTTCTATAGCAATCAAATTTTGACAAAATTTTCTATAGAAATAAAATGTTGTCAAAATTTTCTACAGAAATAAAATTTTGACCAAATTTTTCATAGAAATAAAATTTTGACAAAATTTTCTATAGACATAAAATTTTGACAAAACTTTCTATAGCAATAAAATTTTGATAGAATTTTCTATAGAAATAAAATTTTGAGAAATTTTTCTATATAAATAACATTTTGAGAAAATTTTCTATAGAAAGCAAATTTTGACAAAATTTTCTATAGAAAGAAAATTTTGACAAGATTTTCTAAAAACAATAAAATTTTGACCAATATTTCTATAGAAATAAAATCTTGACAACATTTTTTATAGAAATAATAAATAATAATAAAATTTTGTCAAATTTTTCCATAGAAATAATATTTTGTCAAATTTTTCCATAGAAATAAAACTTTTAATTTTGACAAACTTTTCTATAGAAATAACATTTTGACAAAATTTTCGATAGAAATAAAATTTTGACAAAATTTTCGATAGAAATAAAATTTTGACAAAATTTTCTATAGATATAAAATTTTGACAAAATTTTCTATAGAAATAAAATTTTGACAATATTTTTTATAGAAATAAAATGTTGATGAAAACATTCTATAGAAATAAAATTTTGACCAAATTTTCTATAGAAATTAAAATTTGACAATATTATCTCTAGAAATTAAAATTTGACAAAATTTTCTATAGAAATAAAATTTTGAAAAAATTTTCTATAGAAATAAAATTTTTAAAAAATTTTCTATAGAAATAAAATTTTGAAAAAATTTTCTATAGCAATCAAATTTTGACAAAATTTTCTATAGAAATAAAATGTTGTCAAAATTTTCTACAGAAATAAAATTTTGATCAAATTTTTCATAGAAATAAAATTTTGACAAAATTTTCTATAGACATAAAATTTTGACAAAACTTTCTATAGCAATAAAATTTTGACAGAATTTTCTATAGAAATAAAATTTTGAGAAATTTTTCTATATAAATAACATTTTGAGAAAATTTTCTATAGAAAGAAAATTTTGACAAAATTTTCTATAGAAAGAAAATTTTGACAAGATTTTCTAAAAACAATAAAATTTTGACCAATATTTCTATAGAAATAAAATCTTGACAACATTTTTTATAGAAATAAGATGTTGATGAAAAATTTCAATAGAAATAAAATTTTTACAAAATTGTCTATAGAAATTAAAATTTGACAACATTTTCTTTAGAAATTAAAATTTTACAAAATTTTCTATAGAAATAAAATTTTGACCAAATTTTCTATAGAAGTAAAGTTTCGATAAAATTTTCTATAGAAATAAAATTTTGACAAGACTTTCTATAGAAATAAAATGTTGACAAAATTTTCTATAGAAATACAATTTTGACAAAATTTTCGATAGATATAAAATTTTGACATTTTCTATAGAAATAAAATTTTTGTTGTCTTTGATTTCAGCTTAAAACCATGCATTGACTAAACTACATTTTGACAAAATTTTCTATAGAAATTTAAATTTGACAAAATTTTCTTTAGAAATTAAAATTTGACAAAATTTTCTATAGAAATAAAATTTTGAAAAAATTTTCTACAGAAATAACATTTTAACAAAATTTTCTATAGAAATAAAATTTTGACAAAATTTTCTATAGAAATAAAATTTTGACAAAATTTTCTATAGAAATAAAATTTTGACAAAATTTTCTATAGAAATAAAATTTAAACAAAATTTTCTATAGAAATAATATGTTGACAAAATTTTCTATAGAAATAAAATTTTGACAAAACTTTCTATAGCAATAAAATTTTGACAGAATTTTCTATAGAAATAAAACTTTGACAAAATTTTCTATAGAAATAAAATTTTGAGAAATTTTTCTATAGAAATAACATTTTGAAAAAATTTTCGATAGAAATAAAATTTTGACAAACTTTTCTATAGAAATAAAATTGTGACAAAATTTTCTATAAAAAATAAAATTTTGACCACTATTTCTATAGAAATAAAATTTTGACAAAATTTTCTATAGAAATTAAAATTTGACAGTTTTCTTTAGAAATTAAAATTTGACAAAATTTTCTATAGAAATAAATTTTTGACAATATTTTCTATAGAAATAGTTTTGATAAAATTTCTATAGAAATTAAATTTTGACAAAACTTTCTATACAAATAAAATGTTGACAAAATTTTCTACAGAAATAAAATTTTGACAAAATTTTCTATAGATATAAAATTTTGACAACATTTTTTATAGAAATAAAATTTTTGTTGTCTTTGATTTCAGCTTAAAACTATGCATTGACTAAACTACATTTTGACAAAATTTTCTATAGAAATTAAAATTTGACAAAATTTTGTATAGAATTAAAATTTTGAAAAATTTTCTATAGAAATAAAATTTTGACAAAATTTTCTATAGAAATAAAGTTTTGATAAAATTTTCTACAGAAATAAAATTTTGATGAAAATTGTCTATACAAATAAAATTTTGACAAAATTTTTTATTGCAATAAAATTTTTCTATAGAATTGCAATTTTGACAAATTTTTCTTATGACATATTTTTTTATAGAAATAAAATTTTGACAAAATATTCTATATGAATAAAACTTTGACAAATTTTTCTATAGAAATAAAATTTTGACACAATTTCCTATAGTAATAAAATTTTGACAAAATTTTCTGTAAAAATAAAGTTTTGACAAAATTTTCTATGAAAATAAAATTTTGAAAAATTTTTTTATAAAAATAAGATTCTGACAAAATTGTCTATAAAAATAAAATTTTGACCAATTTTTCTATAGCAATAACATTTTGACAGAATTGTCTGTTGCAATAAAATTTTGACAAAATTTTCTAAGAAATAACATTTTGACTAAATTTTCTATAAAATTTTACAAATAAAATGTTTTTTTGGTAAAATTTTCTCCAAATTTTCGTAGATTAGTTTAGGCAACCGTGGTTCAGGCACCATCTACAAATATCATCAGTCATTAAGCCAATTCTTACCATGTGCTTTCCAAATGTGTTATGTCCGTCCTGTTATGATGCCTATTAACGGTCTCAAATCCTCGCTATCGCCATTAGAAATCGAGAGTTTCTACTTCTCTTGTCGTTTCATATAAATTTTATTCGCTCGAAGCCCGCAGATGAAGACTAATTGTACAAGAAATTTGTATCTTATTTTGTGTGATAAACCTCGAATATTTTATCAGCTCGCTAAAAATTGACTCTCAATTCACCTTTCAGGCTCTTTACCTCCCTCTCGTTGCCCCTAGCCTTTATGTTAATCTCCTGGATAGATAAACTCCATTCGAAAATCCCATGCATTTCAATCATTTCGATTTACCCAATCCGTTAACTTATGTTAATAAGCTTTTGATATTTTCATGGCTAATTTACATGAGTGTCAACATTTTATCGCAATAACCGAATAATGACCACTCACAATGAACGATGATTGTTGCTTGGTTGGTTGCATGGATGAATGATATGGTTAATTCTGCTTTGTTGTATTTTTTCGCAGTTGTTCAACGTCAACTTTAATTACGTTGTAAACATGTCAAAAATTTCATTTAATACTAAAGCCGCCAATGAAATATCCTTGTTAGTCAGGATTTGAAAAAGGGGTGGACAGGTAGTATCTTCTCTAAAGGAGTGTGAGTTGTAGACATTTTGATATGAACATGGTATGCCAGTGGAATATACTTGGGGAAAAATGAGAACAGATGCTTTGTACAAGGAATCAGTGCATTAATTTAAAAAAATGGTAACAATGATGTTGTTACGTTCGCTTGGGTAATGTGTGGTTTTCATGAATTTCAAATAGAATGGCCCCCAAATGGAAAGTTACTCATTTGAATTATGTTTAAAGAAACTGGAAATTTTAAGGGAAAATTTAAATAATTTTTGTATAATTCTTGTTAACTAATTAAGTGTGAAATGAGTGAAACATAATGAAATTTGAGAAAGACGGTTTTAGCTTTTAACGTGTTGAGAAAATTACTTTTGCACACGTCCACATGGACTTTTTACCCTCTTCAAATAAAACGGATGTACTTTTTCTGTTTTTCAAAAACACTGAAAATGTAACATTGTGAGTACATGTCCTTACACGGGAGCCACCGTGGTGCAATGGTTAGCATGACCGCCTTGCATACACAAGGTCGTGGGCTCGATTCCTGCTTCGACCGAACACCAAAAAGTTTTTCAGCGGTGGATTATCCCACCTCAGTAATGCTGGTGACATTTCTGAGGGTTTCAAAGCTTCTCTAAGTGGTTTCACTGCAATGTGGAACGCCGTTCGGACTCGGCTATAAATAGGAGGTCCCTTGTCATTGAGCTTAACATGAAATCGGGCAGCACTCAGTGATAAGAGAGAAGTTCACCAATGTGGTATCACAATGGGCTGCCACCTAACCTAACCTAACCTAACAATACGAATAGCAGTTTTTCTTAGCATAGAAAACGCATTTCTCTAAAATAATTTATTTTTCTTGACCAAAATCAGCCTATAGAAAATTTTATCAACACTTTATTTCAAAAGAAAATTTTTGTCACAATTTTATTTCTATAGAAAATTTTCTAAAAATTTTATATCTATAGAAAATTTTCTAAAAATTTTATTTGTCAAAATTTTATTTCTATAGAATTTTTCGTCAACATTTTATTTCTATAGAAAATTTTGTCAAAATTTTGATTTTCATAGAAAATTTTCGTCAAAATTTTATTTGAAAAACTATTTTGCCATAATTTTATTTCTATAAGAACATTTCGTCAAAATTTTATTTCTATAGAAAGTTTTCTGAAAAATTTCTTCTATAGAAAATTTTGGCAAAATAAGAAATTTTGTCAAAATTTTGATTTCCATAGAAAATGTTGTCAAAATTTTTATTTCTATAGAAAATTTTGTCAACATTTTTTTTCTGTAGAAAAATTTCTCAATTTTATTTCTACGACAATTTTGCCAAAAATTTTATTTTTATAGAACATTTTATCAAAATTTTACTTCTATAGAAAATTTTTTGAATATTTTATTTCTATAGACAATTTTCTGGAATTTTTATGTCTATAAAAAATTTTCTGAAATTTTATTTCTATAGAAAATTTTGTCAAAATTTTATTTCTATAGAAAATTTTCTTAAATTTTATTTCTACAGAATTTTTCGACAAAATTTTATTTCTATAGAAAATTTTGTCAAAATGTTGATTTCCATAGAAAATTTTCGTCAAAATTTTATTTTACAAAAAATTTTGCCATAATTTTATTTCTATAAGAAATTTTCGTCAAAATTTTATTTCTATATAAAATTTTCAGAAAAATTTCTTCTACAGAAAATTTTGTCAAAATTTTATCAAAATTTTATTTCTATAGAATTTTTTTTTTTTCAAAATTGTATTTCCATAGAAAATGTTGTCAAAATTTTTATTTCTATAGAAAATTTTATCAATTTTTTTTTCTGTAGAAAACTTTCTCAAAATTTTATTTCTATGGAAAATTTTGCCAATTTTTTTTATAGAAAATTTTCGTCAAAATTTTACTTCTATAGAAATTTTTTTGAATATTTTAGTTCTATCGAAAAATTTCTCAAATTTTATTTCTATAGAATTTTTCATCAAAATTTTATTTATATGGAAAATTTTGTGAAAATTTTGATTTCCATAGAAAATTTTCGTCAAAATTTTATTTAAAAAAAAAGTTTGCCATAGTTTTATTTCTATAAGAAATTTTCTTCAAAATTTTATTTCTATAGAAAATTTTTGTCACAGTTTTATTTCTATAGAAAATTTTCTGAAAAATTTCTTCTATAGAAAAGTTTGTCAAAATTTTATTTCAAAATTGTATTTCCATAGGAATTTTTGTCAAAATTTTGATTTCCATAGAAAATTTTGTCAAAATTTTGATTTCTATATAAAATTTTGTAAATTTTTGCAATTCTATAGAAAGTTTTGATTTCCATAGAAAATTTTGTCAAAATTTTTATTTCTATAGAAAATTTTGTCAAATTTTTTTTTTTCGATAGAAAATGTTGTTTATGTTTTATATCTATAAAAAAAATTTTTCAACATTTTTTTTCTGTAGAAAATGTTCTCAAAATTTTATTTCTGGAAAATTTTGCCAAAAATTTTATTTTTATAGAAAGTTTTTGTCAAAATTTTACTTCTATAGAAAATTTGTTGAATATCTTATTTCTATAGACAATTTTCTGGAATTTTTATTTCTATAAAAAATTTTCTGAAATTTTTATTTCTATAGATAATTTTCTCAAAATTTTATTTCTATAGAAATTTTGTTAAAATTGTATTTCTATAGAAAATTTTTTCAAAATTTTATTTCTATAGAAAATTTTGTCAAAATTTTATTTCTATAGAAAATTTTCTCAACATTTTATTTCTATAGAAATTTTGTTAAAATTGTATTTCTATAGAAAATTTTCTCAAAATTTTATTTCTATAGAAAATTTTCTCAACATTTTATTTCTATAGAAAATTTTGTCAAAATTTTATTTCTATAGAAAATTTTGTCAACATTTTATTTCTATAGAAAATTTAGTCAAAATTTTATTTCTATATAAAATTTTGAAAACTTTACCTCTATAGGAAATTTTATTTCTATCTTTTCTTCATCCAACTCTTTGCTTTGCTACCTTAAGTCGTATTTAACTGCAACCGTATTTAACCTTAAGTTAAATTTGATTAAACTTTGATTGCCAAAATCAACCACTAACTTAACTTTTCCTTCCCTTTTGCGGTTAAAAAGTTAGGTGGCTTTGCTACTGTAATCTCTTTGGCCAAAACAACAAAATACAAAGAAGTAAAAAAAAAACAAATTTTAGCTTTTTAAATTCAGAATCAGTTTTTTTTTTGTTCTCCTACTTGGGAACATTTTAGTTTTATTTCTTAGTTTCCTTTGAGTTCCTATTACTCTGGACTGTAAATAATATGGTACTCCATATGTCACAACAATAGCCAACAACCCACCGACATCACCACCAGCACCAACACCAGCCCCACAACCATCAGCAACTTGACTCAACCTAACACTCTTGAAATTATGGGCTTTTGCACAATGTACCAGGTTATAGGGTTCAAATAATGTTTGTGAAGCCATTACCAACATTTGTGGTTAACTGCAGGGCAGTAAACATTGTAAGAAGGATAAAGTGCAAGGAACCAAAGCTTAAGTCATTTTTGGAAGGAGTCCTTCGGTCGTGAGTGTGTGCGTGTGTATGTATGGTGCCAAGAATGTGTGCGTGATTTTTCACTTGAATGGTGTTTGTGCTGATGACGATGTATGCTGTTGAAGGGTACATTGTCCTACTCCATTGTTTGACTAACAAACGTAGGCTACCATTCAAAAGATTTTTATCAAATAAATAAACACCAGTGCAAGTCATGTGCATTGGACAATTTTAAGGGGGGAAATTTGTGGTGTATTCTCTTAGCTTACTATTGTGTAGATTTCAATGAAATTTATATGCCTTCCTAATTCCAAATGACTGTTGGGGCTGAGATTTGAGAAATTAATGTGTGGTTAGCAAAGGCTTCTGTAAAACTTTTTTACATTTCCTAAAATTTTAAATGTTTGCCGGTGTTTCCCCTAGCATGATTTATGTTTCTTTGAACGCTTTTTATGTAGACGTTATAAGGAAGAGGTTACTCGCGTATAGGCCTTCTTGGGGTATAGGTGCAGTTTAGTATTTTAGGTTCCCTTGGAGAAATAATCCATTACTATAGTATTCCAGTGTTTGCAATTGAGCAAATTCCTTTTTTTAATCAGCCCAGATTTTTTTAAACCTTTTAAACAAATCTTCCAAACGAATTTTTATACCAACTAAGATAGTTTGAAATTTTCTTTTCGCGTTAAAAAAAAATTCGACCGGATCGGATGAAATTTGCTCTTCCTATAGGATCTGGAAGTCAAATGTGTAGATCCATTTATATGGGCGCCAATATGCATCACCGCTGTTAGGAGGGACATCACTTACCAATTTTCAATGGGATAGGATGAAATTTGTTCCTGCAAAAGTGTCCAGAGTTAAATCTAGGGATCGGTTTATATGGGGCCTAGATATAATTAAGGACCAGAACGGATGAAAATTGCCGCTCCAATAGGCTCCGGATATCAAATCTGGGGATCGATTTATGTGGGATCCCATATGCAACACTTTTTACATGGTTGTTAGACGGCCTATACTGAGATCACTTACCAATTCTTTATGTGATCGTATGTAATAATAGGAAACTGCAAGGTGCGCGCAGGCATCAAATCTGGAGATGGGTTTATATATGGGATATATAACATATAAATATAGACCGAGGTGAAACAATTTGTACAAGGCTGTTAGAGGGCATATGTTGACCTCACGTTTTTTTTAACAGGATCGGTTGAAATTTGCTCCTCCAAGAGGGTCCGGAGCCACTATTGTGTAATGGCTAGCATATCCGTCTTGCATACATAGGGGTCGTGGATTCAATTCTAGTTTCGACCGAACACCAAAAAGTTTTTCACCAGTGGATTATTCCCCCTCAGTAATGCTGGTGACATTTCCGAGTGTTTCAAAAATTCTCTAAGTGGTTTTACCGTAATTTAGAAAGCCGTTTCGGATCCGGTTATAAAAAGGAGGTCCCTTTGCATTGAGCTAAACATAGAAACGAACAGCACTCAGTGGTAAGAGAGAAGTTCATCACTATGGTAGCAGTAGTCTAATAGTCTAAGTGAACCCAAAATATCCGGCTGCCACTATACCTAACCTAACCTAAGAGATTCCGGAGGTCTAATCTGGTAATCGGTTTATATGGAGGGTATACCCAAAAGTGCCCCGATGTTAACCATTTGCTATAACATACGACCGGCATCATTAACAACTACTGGTACCAAATTTCAAGACAATAGCGTTCGGAAGATAGCGTGATTTCAACAGATGGACGGAGATCGCTAGATCGACTCAGAATTTTACCATGACCCAGAATAATGGGTGATATGGTCAAAATTTGGTCAATATAAACTTGACGTATTTCTTTCAATTTTGCATTTAAAAAACCTGAACAGCCCTCATTTTGAAGGTGTGTGTGTGTAGAATGTTGCTCCTATTTTGATTTTGGAATTCACTCTTCAGTTGTCAAAATGCCGTCCAAGCAAGAAGAGCAGCGTATCAAAATTTTGCTCGCGCATCGCGAAAATCCGAGCTACTCGCACGCAAAGCTGGCAAAATCGCTAAAAGTTGCCAAATCAACCGTTACAAATGTAATTAAAGTGTTTGGGGAACGTTTGTCGACAGCCAGGAAGTCTGGATCGGGGGGAAATCGAAAACCGGAAGCCGCTGAGACGACAAAGAGAGTTGCCGGTAGTTTCAAGCGAAACCCTAACATCTCTCCGAGATGCCGCAAATAAGCTGGGTGTATCGTCTACAACCGTGCATCGAGCCAAAAAACGAGCCGGACTATCGACTTACAAGAAGGTGGTGACTCCAAATCGCGATGATAAACAAAATACGACGGCCAAAGCGCGATCCCAGAGGCTGTACACGACGATGCTGACGAAGTTTGACTGCGTGGTAATGGACGGCGAAACCTACGTCAAAGCCGACTACAAGCAGCTTCCGGGACAGGAGTTTTATGCGGCAAAAGGAAGGGGAAAGGTAGCAGATATTTTCAAGCACATAAAACTGTCAAAGTTCGCAAAGAAATATCTGGTTTGGCAAGCCATCTGTACCTGTGGCTTGAAAAGCAGCATTTTCATAGCTTCCGGGACTGTCAACCAAGAAATTTACGTGAAAGAGTGTTTGAATAAACGTCTGCTGCCTTTCCTGAAGAAACACGGTTGTTCCGTACTGTTTTGGCCGGATTTGGCATCTTGCCATTACGGTAAAGAGGCCACGGAGTGGTACGCCGCCAACAACGTGCAGGTGGTTCCCAAGGACAAGAACCCTCCAAACACGCCAGAGCTCCGCCCAATTGAGAAATACTGGGCTATTGTCAAGCGGAACCTAAAGAAGGCCAAAAAAACTGCTAAGGACGAGCAGCAGTTCAAGGCAAACTGGATTTCTGCGGCGAAGAAGGTGGACAAGGTGGCTGTACAAAATCTGATGGCAGGTGTCAAGCGTGAGGCCTGGCAATTCGGATTTGGAAAAGCTAAAGCTTAACTGAATATTTTTCCTGAATTTTATACTAATTGAATTTGAAAAAGAAACTTAATTTGATTTTTTAAATAAACGATTTCACCGATTTACACGCGTTTTCCCTTGACCAAATTTTGACCGTATCACCCTTTATGTGGAAGCCTGAGACCAATATTGCGATGTGTTACAAACAAAATGACAAAGTTATGGTGGTAGGTATAACAACTTTTAAGAATGGAAACATATCGTTCACTGCGTTTTTCTTTGTTTCGTTTCTCTTTCTCCCATCTCTCGCTGGTCTCTTGTTGGATGTTCGGTATCAAGTTTGTCGTTCCTCGTGATTTGGCCTCCAATATTTTTTTTCTCAATCACCTGGATATCAATTGGGATTGTTTCTGCTATTACTAATGCCCCTGATAATGTTCAATATGCTGAGGTGATTCTTCGAGCTGCCGTTCCCTGTACTGAAGGACTCTTGTTCGTCTCTGTGGGATTGCCGCCCTGATCTTGCATCCATTGAAAAGTTTTCTATTAATCCGCACTTTTTCTTCTGCTTGGAAGACGGCCTTCTATGTTTGCCATTAACCTGCTGAGTCGTGTCGTTATCATATCAGCATTTTTCTTTGCGTATTCTATCTGCTTGGAGTACGTTAGTTTTGAATCCAGCCTTAGTCCGAAAGTATGCCACCTTTTTTAAGAAAAATTGCCCCTTTTTGGCGACGTTTTGGAAATTCTCAGAGGTAACACCGAGTGGTAATTAAGCCCACTCTAAAGAGCTTCTTCGTTTAAAAGTTATAACAACTTTTAAAAATGATTTTTCCTCTGTATCGTTTCTCCTTCTCCCATCCCTCGCAAGTCTCTTGTTGGAGGTTCGGTATCAAGTTTATCGTTCTTCGTGGTTTGGCCTCCAATACTTTCTTTCGCTCAATTACCTGGAGGTCTATTGGGATTGTTTCTGCTATTACTAATGTCCCTGATAGTGTGCGATATGCCGAGATGCCGTTCTCTGTACTGAAAGTCTCTTGTTTGCTGTTAATTCTCCCTTTTTCTTCTGCTTGGAAGAGGACCTTCTATGTTTGCCATTAACCGGCTCAGTTGTGTCTTTGTGATATCAGCTTTTTTCCTTTGTGTATTCTATCTACTTGTAGTACGTAAGTCCACAAGTACTACAAGTAAAATTATGCCACCTTTTTTAAGTAAAATTGTGCCTTTTTTTTAGCGAATGACACGTTTTGAAAATTCTCTGAAGTAACACTGAATGGTAATTAAGCCCACTCTAAAGAGCTTCTTATTCTGAAAGCTTATCCTTTTTCTGAGGATGAGAAAGTCTGATATTCAGCATAGTACGCCTACTTTTCAATGTAGGCACTTTGACAAGTGAAAGTCTTTCCATGTAAGATGGCGTGGTTTGAGGAGTCCAGTTGTTCCGATGTAAACACAACAGTAGAAATTGCTTTTGTACATATTCAACACGGTTGCAGTGTATTTGATACTGTGGGTCCCATATTACAGATCCATATTCAAGGATTGGACGCACAAGTGAAGTGTACAAATTCCTTGTTACAAATGGGTCAGAAAACTCCTTACTCAAGCATTTGACAAATCCAAGTGATCCATACGATTTATTGACGGTCATAGATATGTGAGATCTAAAATCTAGTCTCCGATCCAACAGTATTCCAATATCCTTAAAGGATTCAACAGTTTCAAGCATGTCGTTATTAATATAGTAATTTGTATCAATGTGGTTCAATCTATAAAAAGAGATGTGCTTGCATTTTTTATACCCTCCACCATAGGATGGGGGTATATTAACTTTGTCATTCCGTTTGTAACACATCGAAATATTGCTCTAAGACCCCATAAAGTATATATATTCTGGGTCGTGGTGAAATTCTGAGTCGATCTAAGCATGTCCGTCCGTCCGTCTGTCCGGCTGTCCGTCCGTCTGTGGAAATCACGCTAAGTTCCGAACGAAACAAGCTATCGACTTGAAACTTGGCACAAGTAGTTGTTATTGATGTAGGTCGGATGGTATTGAAAATCGGCCATATCGGACCACGTTTACGTATAGCCCCCATATAAACCGATCCCCAAATTTGGCTTGGGGAGCCTCCCGGAGCAGCAAAATTCATCCGATCCGGTTGAAATTTGGTACCTGATGTTAGTATGCGGCCTCTAACAACCATGCAAAAATTGGTCCATATCGGTCCATAATTCTATATAGCTCCCATATAAACCGATCCCCAGATTTGACCTCCGGAGCCTCTTGGAGGAGCAAAATTCATCCGATCCGGTTGAAATTTAGTAGGTGGTCTTAGTATACGGTCTCTAACACCCATGCAAAAATTGGTCCATGTCGGTCCATAATTATATATAGCCCCCATATAAACCGATCCCCAGATTTGACCACCGGAGCCTCTTGGAGGGGAAAAATTCATCCGATCCGGTTGAAATGTGGTACCTGATGTTAGTATACGGTCTCTAACAACCATGCAAAAATTGGTCCATATCGGTCCATAATTATATATAGCCCCCATATAAACCGATCCCCAGATTTGACCTCCGGAGCCTCTTGGAGGGTCAAAATTCATCCGATCCTGTTGAAATTTGGTACCTGATGTTAGTATACGGCCTCTAACAACCATGCAAAAATTGGTCCATATCGGTTCATAATTATATATAGCTCCCATATAAACCGATCCCCAGATTTGAACTCCGGAGCCTCTTGGAGGAGCAAAATTCATCCGATCCAATTGAAATTTAGTACGTGGTGTTAGTATATAGTCTCTAACAACCATGCAAAAATTGGTCCATATCGGTTCATAATTATATATAGCTCCCATATAAACCGATCCCCAGATTTGACCTCAGGAGCCTCTTGGAGGAGCGAAATTCATCCGATCCAGTTGAAATTTGGTACATGGTGTTAGTATATGGTATCTAACAACCATGCAAAAATTGGTCCATATCGGTCCATAATTATCTATAGCAAAAGTCATCCGATGCGGTTGAAATTTGGTACATTTTGTCAATATATGGCCTCTAACAGCCATGTAAAAATTGGTCAATATCGGTCTTTAGTTATATATAGCCGATGACTTATTACACAAAAATTGGTCCATATCGCCAAAAATAATCTACCAAAACTTTATTTCCATAGAAAATTTTGTCAAATTTTATTACTATAGAAAGTTGTGTCAAAATTTCATTTCTATAGAAAGTTTTGTCAAACGTTTATTTCTATAGAAATGTTTGTCAAAATTTTATTTCCATAGAAAGTTTTGTCAAAATTTTATTTTTATAGAAAATTTTGTAAAAAAATTATTTCTGTAGAAAATTTTGTCAACATTTTATTTCTATACAAAATTTTGTCAACATTTTACTTCCATAGAAAATTTTGTCAACATTTTATTTCTATAGAAAATTTTGTCAAGTTTTTATTTCTATAGAAAATTTTGTCAAAATTTTATTTCTATAGAAAATTTTGTCAAGTTTTCATTTCTATAGAAAATTTTGTCAAACTATATTATATACGTATTTAATCGGCCTTTTTTTGTTTAATATATATCCCGTATGGGCTAACTTACAATTTAGAAGACAGTGTTAAAAAGTTTTACGATACCTTGCCATCGGCAAGTGTTATCGCAACCCAAGTAATTCGATTGTGGATGACAGCCTTTAGTAGAAGTTCCTACGCAATCCATGGTGGAGGGTACATAAGATTCGGCCTGGCCGAACTTACGGCCGTATATACTTGTTTTATGTTCAGTTCCATCATATTTAGAGAACACCAGTTGTACATGCTATTTAGATCAGATTGAAGTAATGCTTGGTCATCACTATTCCGGATAATTTTCATAATTTTAACATCGTCAACATACATAAGTGTATTACCAAATCGAATTGCTGATGGAAGGTCATTTATAAATAAACAGAACAATAAAGGTCCAAGATGACTGCCAGAAGGCACATGTATCGATTCCGAAATAATGTTATCAAATACTACACATTGAGTGCGATTTGTCAGAGAACTTTCAAGCCAGGATACAATTATGTCACTGAAACCCATGCGATGTAATTTGTACAGTAGAAGTGAGTGATTTACTTTATCAAACGCTTTACTAAAATCAGTATAGATGACATCAGTCTGCACCCTCACAAAAAATCGCTTCTGTAACATATACTCCCAAACATATTTTGCTTCAAGCAAGTACATTTTTGGGTATTGCCCAAACATTTATATGTTTGATCTCTTCCAATATATAATATGTTTGAAAGCATATTAGTCTAAACAATATATGTTTGGGTAGTCTAAGTTCCAAACATTTTGTATTTTTGCATCCAAATTCAATAATGTTGTCTTCCAAAAAACAATATGTTATTATGTGAACATATAATATGTTTGGAAGCATTTTGCACCCAAAAATATTATATGCTTAAAAAAAATTCTCCCAATTTAAATATTTATATATTTACAATCATAATGAATTATTAAAATAAACAGGTAATATAGGTGCTAACAACATAGGTTTTCGACCTGAATGCTCAAAATTTTGTTTCTGCCTAATTGTATATTCTCCCACATCTTTCTCACTTCCACGAGATTTTTTAGTTCTTAGCACCTTTTTCTGTAATACAAACATTGTAGAAGAAATTATTCAATTTTATGATTTTTTTTTATTTTAATTTTACCTTTTGCCGGACGGGGATTCGAACAGCGGACCACACAGTTTGTAAGGATCAAAGAAGTAGCTGATCAATTGCCCAAGGAAAAATAAAATGTTAATTTTGTAATAACAAGCAACAATCACCCACTTAATTCAATATCACTCCCTGTTAAATAGCGCTCCAAGCTACTAAACACATATATGTTTATAGGCTATTTCTAAATTAATATATGTTTGCATCCAAGCATATTATATTTACAAACATTTTATGTCCCAAACATAATATGTTCTAACATATTAACATATATGTCCCAAACATGTTATGCTAGTTTATGAACATTATATGCTTGCACTCAAAAATATTGTGTTTAAAAATTTGTGTTCCAAACATATAATGTTTATAGCCAAACATATGAAAAACAGTCTTTTTTATCCGTGTGTAAACGATTTAAAACAGAAAACATTTAGAGTGAAACTTCTCCAAAAGTGAACACCTACGGTCGACTAAATTTTGTTCATATTTACGAGGTGTCCAGTTATTAGATGTTAATTTTAATGTAATTTTAGTGTAGCAAACGTCACACGCCGATTATCGACTTTTGCCAGATTCCCGGTTTTCAGAGTGTCCAAGATTGAGAGGTTTCACTGTAATTTAAAAATATATTAATTGAAAATCCCAAATTTATTTCGTATTTTTATGGCTAATATATCTCCTTTGACAGTTTTATTCTTAGTATCTCTCCATTTAGGTTAATAAACTACCACTTCAAGCTTTATCAACGGTTAATGATTCGATTAAAGTCCTAACCCAAGATAGTGTGTGTTGCCAGCACACACCCCTAAAAGGTTTTTCTCTAATCTCTGATTAAAAAATCTCCTCTTGCAATGCATTGCTTTGAGTGTGGTTGTGGTACTCTGTTTGCCACTCCGGGAAGAACTGAAGGACTTCTACTACATTTACCTGGTAATGGTTAACAATCTCGCTCTCTCTCTCTCGTAGGGCCTTCATTTAACAGTTCTAACAGCAACGTCAGAAGCTAACTTCAATAAAAGCCAGCCAGCCAACCAACTAACCTATCAACCACACCAACTATGTATTAAATTTCCTCCCTTTGCTCCGTGTGTGCAATCTCTCCTTTTAAATGAATGATGATAATAAGGCTCATTGCAGTTGTTGTAGTGGTTATTGTCGGAATTGTAGCTCCTCTATGTGGTGTTGTTGCTGTTTTCTAACTTTTTCTCCCCCCCTGTAACAACAAACTTTATCCTTAATGTATATTAAGGTCCATGGTGAACGTTTGGTAAATGGCGTATTTTTTAATTAGACGATGTTTTTGAGCGGTGCTAAAACAAAACCGAAATTCAGGCCATAATACTTGTGTACAACACTTCTTACCCCCTCCCCCCTGCCATCATATTACCATAGGCCGCATTAAGTCTTACTAAAAACCTCATAGACGCTTTTCCCATAGCCATCATCGCTCTGGCATCCAATGCCTTTAGCATAGAAAATGAAGTAGAACCCATATCAGCTGGTAGATCCTGTTTGTGGGTGAAGTGAAGTTTTTTTCCGCTTCGTTTTTTGTTGAATCTCCGCTAAGTTTAACATTAATTTTCGTTCATTTCTCGCTTATCATGCCGACGTCATTACCCATATTAGGTGCTATTTTGAAATGAAATATGCTTCAATAATGTAGGAAGCCAAGTGCTGGAACAGCAGCAACAGCTCGGTGTCTTTAAACCATAATTCACCAATTAAAACTACGCGATATACGAGATACCAAAAAACCAGATCAATATACGAATCAATACACTGACAAACATAAAAAATAAGGAATTTGACGGATTTGTGGACCAATTAATTTAATTTTAATTGGTATTTCAGTTTTGATTTTATAATAAATTAAATTAGTTTCTTTACGGGTTAGGAAAGGGAAATGATTTATGCACCTGACAGTGCGGAACCTCTTTCGCATAATTTCGAGGTGGGCCCCTTATGGTGCGTGACCGTCTATGTCCAGACTAAAGCTTCGATTCTCATATCGTCACGCCCATGTCAAATTCTTTTATGTGCGACCTCTTGTTCTTCGTAAATGCCGTTAGGAAAGGGAAATGCTTTATGCACCTGACTGTGCGGAACCTCTTTCGCATAACTTCGAGGTGGGCCCCATATTGTTCGTGACCGTCTATGCCCAGACTAAAGCTTCGATTCTAATATCGTCACGTCCATGTCAAATACTTTTATGTGCGACCTCTTGTTCTTCGTAAATGCCGTTAGGAAAGGGAAATGCTTTATGCACCTGACAGTGCGGAACCTATTTCGAATAACTTCGAGGTGGGCCCCATATTGTCCGAGACCGTCTATGTCCAGACTAAAGCTTCGATTCTCATATCGTCACGCCCATGTCAAATTCTTTTATGTGCGACCTCTTGTTCTTCGTAAATGCCGTTAGGAAAGGGAAATGCTTTATGCACCTGACTGTGCGGAACCTCTTTCGCATAATTTCGAGGTGGGCCCCATATTTTCCGTGGCCGTATATGTCCAGGCTAAAGCTTCGATTCTCATATCGTCACGCCCATGTCAAATTCTTTTATGTGCGACCTCTTGTTCTTCGTAAATGCCGTTAGAAAAGGGAAATGCTTTATGCACCTGACAGTGCGGAACCTATTTTGAATAACTTCGAGGTGGGCCCCATATTGTCCGTGACCGTCTATGTCCAGACTAAAGCTTCGATTCTCATATCGTCACGCCCATGTCAAATTCTTTTATGTGCGACCTCTTGTTCTTCGTAAATGCCGTTAAGAAAGGGAAATGCTTTATGCACCTGACAGTGCGGAACCTATTTCGTATAACTTCGAGGTGGGCCCCATATTGTCCGAGACCGTGTATGTCCAGACTAAAGCTTCGATTCTCATATCGTCACGCCCATGTCAAATTCTTTTATGTGCGACCTCTTGTTCTTCGTAAATGCCGTTAGGAAAGGGAAATGCTTTATGCACCTGACTGTGCGGAACCTCTTTCGCATAATTTCGAGGTGGGACCCATATTTTCCGTGACCGTATATGTCCAGGCTAAAGCTTCGATTCTCATATCGTCACGCCCATGTCAAATTCTTTTATGTGCGACCTCTTGTTCTTCGTAAATGCCGTTAGAAAAGGGAAATGCTTTATGCACCTGACAGTGCGGAACCTATTTCGAATAACTTCGAGGTGGGCCCCATATTGTCCGTGACCGTCTATGTCCGGACTAAAGCTTCGATTCTCATATCGTCACGTCCATGTCAAATACTTTTATGTGCGACCTCTTGTTCTTCGTAAATGCCGTTGCTTGAGCTGCTTTTCCCCATACTGTACATATTATTACGAAAGTAGCCGTAACCAGAGAACATTTAAGTCATGTAGTATGTCACTTCCTTATGGTCTCTCTCGGTATAATTGTATGGCGGTTATAAGTCTGTGTGTCAATCTGCCCTTTGCCTCGTGCCCCCACTCCATTATTCCTGCCATTAGTCTCAGGTCTCTTGTTGGATGTTCGGTATCCAGGTTATCGCTCCTTGTAGTTTGGCCTCGAAAACTTTTTTCCGCTCAATTGCCTCAAGGTCTATTGGGATAGTTTCTGTTATTACTAATGGGGCTTCCCCTGACAGTGCGGTATGCTGAAGTGATTCTCAGAGCTGCCGTTCTCTGTACTGCAAGTCGCTTGTTTGTCTCTGTAGGATCGATGCCCATATTTCATCTCCATTGAGGAGTATGCTGCTAATCCTCTACGCAGTGTGGACCGCTTTTGCATTTCTTCGATCCACACTCCGCGACAATCTGCGTCCAGACTAAAGCTTCGATCCTCATGTTGTCGCGTCCATGTCAAACTCTTTTTGTGGGAACCTGTTCGAAAAAACGCCTCCCAGGTCCTCTGACTTCCTCTTGTGAACTATACTTCTCGGGGAGACATGTTCAGTTTCATCTTCAAGCTCTCTCCTTCGGCATCTTCGACGTCTGCTCGGCGTCTTCCTTGACCTCCGTCTCTGGAAAAAATATAGATGCTTACGAAAGTCGCCGAGAAAAGAGAGCATCTGAGTCATGTAGTGCGTCACCTCCCAATGCCTTTTCTATCGACATAGTTGTGCAGATGTTATAAGTCGGTGTGTCCACCTGCCCTTTGTATCGTTCCTCCTCCACCTCCATTGTTCTTGCCATTTATCTCTGGTCTCATTGGCCTCGAATACTTTTGTCCGCTCAATCGCCTCGAGGTCTATAGGTATAGTTTCTCTTATTATTAATGCGGTTTCCCCTGACAATGTGAAGTGATTATCAGCACTGTCGTTTTCTGTACTGAAAGCTACTTGTTTGTCTATGCAGGATCGATGTCCATATTTCATCTCCATTGAGGAGTATGCTGCTAATCCTCTTTCCGCAGTGAGGAACTGCTTTTGTATTACTTCGATACCCCACGTAGTCCGTGACAATCTTCGATCCTCATGTTGTCACGTCCATGTCAAACTTTTTTTTGCGAAGAACCTGTTCGAAAAACGCCTTACACATTCCCAGGTCCTCTCACTTTCTCTTCCGTGTCTCCTACTCTGCAAAATATACAGATACTTACGAAAGTTGCCGAGACAACAGAGCATTTGAGTCATGTAGTGTGTCACTTCTCAATGTCTTTTCTATCGCCAAAGTTGTACCGATGTTAGAGGTCGGTGTGTCCACCGACCCTTTGTCTCATTCTTCCTCCTCCATGCTTCCAGCCATTTATCTCCGGTCTCCCATTGGATGTTCGGTATCAAGCATTGCCTCGAATATTTTTTTTCCGCCCAATCGCCTCGAGGTCGATTGGGTTTCTTCCTGCTATCACTAATCCCTAATAATGTGCGCTATGCTGAAGTGATTCTCAGAGCTGTCGTTTTTTGTACTGAAAGCCGCTTGTTCCCTAGAGGAGTATGGTTAGGTTAGGTTAGGTGGCAGCCCTATGTATCAGGCTCACTTAGACTATTCAGTCCATTGTGATACCACATTGGTGAACTTCTCTCTTATCACTGAGTGCTGCCCGATTCCATGTTATGCTCAATGACAAAGGGACCTCCTTTTTATAGCCGAGTCCGAACGGCGTTCCACATTGCAGTGAAACCACTTAGAGAAGCTTTTAAAACCCTCAGAAATGTCCCTAGAGGAGTATGCTGCTAATACTTCCTCCGCATTGTGCAAGTGCTTTCGTATTATTTTATGGTAAACCAGAAATAATACGAACGTGGTCCGTCACTGTCTACTTTTCAGACTACAGCTTCTATTCTTATGTCATAGAGTCCATGTCAAGCATCTCAGTTTCTCTCCTTTCGTACCCTTTTGTGAACAATATTTCACCGGGAAATATTGTAGCTCTCTCCTTCGTCTGGATCACCAGCTATATCTAAAGAATGTATGCTAGGCATCATCCGTGACCTTTTTTCTTCGTAAAAGTAGCCGTCGAAAAGTACGAAAGTAGACGTCATCAGAGAGCATTTGAGTCATGTAGTAGTCACAATGTTTTTTTTTTCTCGCCATACAATTGTACGTCAGTTATAATTCGGTATGTACATCTGCCCTTTGTCTCGTTTCTTCTTCTCCCATATCTCTCTGGTCACTTGTTGGATATTCGGTGTTAATTTTGTCGCGCCTCACTCTTTGGCCTTGAAAACTTTTTTTCCGTTCAACCGGCTGAAGATCTATTGCGATTGTTCCAGCTATCACTAATGCGTCTCCCCCAAATAATGTGTGGTATTCTGCAGTGAATCTCAGGGCTGCCGTTGTCTGCATCGGCGCACAGATCTTACATCCATAGAGGAATATGCTGCTAATCTGTCCCCCTTCTTCTTGTTGGAAGGGGACCTTCTTTGTGACTGCGTCCTCTATTTACTTGGCCTCTGAAGTGATTCGCAGAACTACCGTTCTCTGTACTGGATACTGCATATTTTTCTCTGTAGGATCGACGTCCAGATACAACATGCTACTCCTGCATCTCTCTTCTTGTTGGAAGAGCCCTTCTATTACCATTAGCCTGCCAAGTCGTGTCGTTATAATATCGGCTTTTTTCCGCTGCGTACTCTATCTACTTGAGCTACGTTAGTTTGAGTCCAGCTGCCGATCTCTGTATGGAAAACCGATTGTTCTTCTCTGTACGATCGGCGCACAGATCTTACATCCATAGAGGAATATGCTGCTAATCTTCCCTCCTTCTTCTTCTTGGACGGGAGCTTTTTTTGATTGCGTCCTCTATTTACTTGGCCTCTGAAGTGATTCGCAGAGCTACCGTTCTCTGTATTGGAAACCGCTTATTTTTCTCTGTAGGACGACGTCCAGATATAACATGCTACTCCTCCATCTCTCTTCTTGTTGGAAGAGGCCTTCTATTACCATTAGCCTGCCAAGTCGCGTCGTTATAATATCGGCTTTTTCCGTTGCGTACTCTATCTACCTGAGCTACGTTAGTTTGAGTCCAGCTGTTGATCTCTGTACAGGAAACCGCTTGTTCTTCTCTGTAGGATCGGCGCACATATCTTACATCCATAGAGGAGTATGCTGCTAATCTGTCCTCCTTCTTCTTGTTGGAAGGGGGTCTTCTATGTGATTGCGTACTCTATTTACTTGGCCTCTGAAGTGGTTCTCAGAGCTGCCGTTCTCTGTATTGGATATCGCTTGTTTTTCTCTGTGGGATCGACGTCCAGATATAACATGCTACTTCTCCATCTCTCTTCTTGTTGGAAGAGGCCTTATATTACCATTAGCCTGTCAAGTCCCGTCTTTATAATATCGGTTTTTTTCCGTTGCGTACTCTATCTACTTGAGCTACGTTAGTTTGAGTCCAGCCTTATTCCAAAGTATTTGATTCACTGCCTTGTTGGGAGTACCATGTCGGGCACCTATATTTCTAGAGGCAGAAGCCGCCTTGTTAGAACCCAACAGGAAATTGGTTCAAATTGCTACTAACGGACCTATCAGAGATATGCTGAGGTGGTCAGGCCTACCATTCTCTGTACTGAAAGCCGCTTTTTCACTCAACTTCGTCTCTGTAGGATCGACGTCTAGATCTCACATCTAGAGAGAAGTATACTGTTAATCTGCTCTCTTTCTCCTGCTTTGAATAGGGCTTTCTGTGGTTGCCATTAGCCTCCTCAGTCGTGTCGGCATGGTTTATAAATACCAGGCATTAGTCCTGTACCGGTTCCCGTTAATCCATTACCCGTAGCTATGCTTGTCTAACTTGTCTTTCGCACGTATCATGGTTTGGCGAAGCTTGCGTTTAGCTACCTCTGTATTTCTCACTTTTATTAACGTAGTTAAATTAAATTAAAGAAATAATTAATTAAACATATTGCAAAACTTTTTGCGTTCTTTTTTCTCCATAGCCTGAAGTCATCCGATTTTTTTTTCAGTGTTCCTCCTTACTCGTTAAAATTTTTCTTATCGCTCTGTGTAGGACATTGCACCAATGCTAAACCTTTCCCCACACTGTCATTGCCTTTCATGCTACTCCTATCTACATTCATTTCTTCAATATACTAATAGTCCTTTCCACTCTATTTAATTGTCTGTATAGTGGCCGGGGGTTGTTTGTTGTGCTAAGCTCCTTTAGGCATATTCTTACGCGTTGTCCTCCAAAACCATTCTCATCTTGAAAACTACCACCCTTCATCACCATCAACCAGCGACAATAAAGAATGTCAATGGGACTGTTAAGTTCCATCAACAAAGGAATTCATTAAATTTAATTTAGGAGCAATTCACTGATTCATAATTTCTGTAGCGTTACATATTTCCTCTCTTCCGGTGTCTGTGCTGCTTCAATTTGTTTGTTTTAAAGATATGCTGGTGTGTTTTTGTTGGGCGTGTAATTTCTTGGAAATTGTTTGAAATAGTTTATCCTTCAAGCATCTTAGAAATGTTTTATAATTTGTTTTTTTTTTGTTTCTTTTCTTCATTCTACATTTTTTTTAAACTTGCTAGTAATTCTTTTGTGAAAATATTGCTACGGCTGAAGTTACTTAAAATGTGTCCCTCCCACTCACTTCACTTCTATGTTGGCATCATTTTTTTTTTCAGGTGATATTCTTGCCAAACAGCTAGGTGGGTTGTGGGTGTAGTTTTCCTATCTGTCTGAAGTATCTTATGTCACAGTGTCTCCTTGAGATACTTTTAAATTAATCGTCTTGAGGAGCAGAACTAGTGCTTTCATTGACAGGGGTGTAGTGAAGTCCTTAGTGTATCACATGTGCGGAACTTAAAAAATTTCAAGTCTGTTCACTTTTCACATTTTGTATTAGAGTACGTACACGTATATCGTAAACTGCTATACGTGTGTTGAAAATTTTTATTAATATTTAAACTGCAATAACTCATGACAGAATTTTCTAATAGAAGGAGAAAGTAGATTTATGGAGAATTCGCTTCGTTAAAAGATGGGCACTATTAAATTAACCATGAATATATGTCAATTGCAGTGCATCTACTGTAGACTATAATCAATATAGTCAATATAACTGATTCATATAAATATGTTATATAAATCCTTGATATTGCGAAGTCTTCTTCTTTACACTCATTCTTCTTTAGACTTGTCAAGCATTTTCAAATTCAAGAAGCTTTTATGATAATTAGATATATATTTCGTATTCAGACTTCTGGACTCAGTCTGCTGGATGTGTTTTCGCTTTTCTGTGTGCATTAGACTCCTCAATCGTTTGGATCAAATCATCAAATCATCAATCGTTTGGAATCTCTTTGGTTACCAAATTTCTCCATTGTCTATCAACTCCTTCTTTCTCTTTAGGCTAGGTTAGGTGGCAGCCCGATGTATCAGGCTCACTTAGACTATTCAGTCCATTGTGATACCACATTGGTGAACTTCTCTCTTATCACTGAGTGCTGCCCGATTTCATGTTAAGCTCGGTCCGACCGGCGTTCCACATTGCAGTGAAACCACTTTCTTTCTCTTTAGTCAACAAACTTTTCCGTTGTCTATATTACACTTAGTTGGCTAATGGCCAAATTCCTCGTCTCCTGACTTCTTCGTCATATCGGGACTATTTTGACGGTCTTGTATTCTGCTGTCGTCTATGGACACCTCCATCGTCTATAAACTCCTACGTCATCTATGGACCTTAGTCTCTGTATTTCTTCATCATAGCGGGAGTACTTCGACGTCTATAGACTCCGCCGTGGTCTATAGCTTCCTACCTCGTCCTATATGGACTCCACTACCATCTACTGATTCATCCATCGTATCTGCACTACTCCAAAGTCTGTATATTCTTCCGACATGTCTGAACTCTTCCGATGTCTCTGGACTTTTCTGAACTTTATGGACGCCCCAGTTGCCATTAGACTGCTTCGTCGTTTCAAGGCTTCTTCGTCATTTCTGGACTCCCTCATAGTCCCTGGACCTCTCCGTAGACTCTGACCCCTATGTCATTGCTGCACTACACCGAATCACTGTGATCTCTATATTCTGGACTTTTTCCGTCGTATCTGTATCATTGCTCTCCCTTTTCTTTGCAGTTCCCACTTTCATGGGAATACTCCATCATCTATTGACTGCGTAGCGGTGATCAAAAACCTTTATGATATCTGTCAGTTCGTTATATTGAAGCCTCTGTTGCGTCTGGTCTATTGAATCCCCTGTTCGTTGTGATCGTTTCCTCCTCCATCATTTATGGTCTTTCTATCCCTCGGTCTTATCCTTGTCTTCAAATTCCTCTTTCGTCTCTCCAAAATTGTGTCAACAGCTCTGCATGGTCACTGGACTCCTTCTTTGGGCCTCAATTTCTTTCTTGTGTCTATGCTATTGGTCTTCATTGCTACTGGACGTCTCTGCCGTTTGAGATTCTAAGTCGTCTCAAGTAACCTCTAACATTTTCGTTCTTCTTCATTGCATTCCGTCTCATCGCTTTTGCGTCTTCTGTGGTGCTAAAGTTCCTCTTTTGTCTCGAAATTCTAAAATTGATTCAGTAGCTTTACAAAATCACTAGAATCTTTCTTTCGTCTCTCGATTCGAAAATTGTTTCTTCTGTCCAGGAAGATCAATGGACTCCTTCTTTGATCCTGGATTTCTTTATTCTCTGACCTTCTCCCAACTACACTTCATAGGTTCTCAACCCCAATGTCGTCTTACAACACGTCCATAATTTCAGTTATTCTTCGTTGTCTCATGGCTACTCCATCGCCTTCCCGCCTCTTTGTCTTCTTTTGGGTTCTCTAAAACCTTTGGATTCGATCTCCGAATTTCTTGGACCCCTTTGTCCACTCAATACTTCTTCAATGTTTCCGAACTCCACCGTTGTCTTCCATTGTGCTTCCATCTAATCATTGGTCAGTCGTTGACACTGTTGTATTACATAGTTTGGTTATGGATTCTTTCTTTTAGCTCTGAACTCTTCAATTGTCGTTGGTCTCCTTAACACGGAGAATTCTACAAAAAATGGTAGAATTCTACAAAAAATGGTAGATTTTTTACTGTTTGGCAGATTGGTAGAATTGATAGATTTTGCGAAACATTTCTCTTCAACTAAGTGGTACTTCAATTCTCTATAGGAAAATATAATTTTGGAAACTTTTGTATATAAATAAAATAAAAAATATACAAATAAATTTTGACAAAATTTTCTATAGAAATCAAATTTTTCCAAAATTTTCTGTAGAAATAAAATTTTGACAAAATTTTATAGAAAAACAAAAAATTGAACAACATTTTCTATAGAAATAAAATTTTGACAAAAATTTCTATAGAAATAAAATGTTGTCAAAATTTTCTATGGAAATAAAATGTTGACAAAATTTTCTATAGAAATAAAATGTTGACAAATTTTTCTATAAAAATAAAATGTTGACAAAATTTTCTATAGAAATAAAATATTGACAACATTTTCTATAGATATACAATTTTGACAACTTTTTCTATAGAAATAAAATTTTGCCAAAATTTTCTATGGAAAAAAAAATATGACAAAATTTTCTATGGAAAAAAAATTATGACAAAATTTTCTATAGAAATAAAATTTTGACAACATTTTCTAAAGAAATAACATTTTGATAAAATTTTCAATAGAAATAAAATTTTGAAAAACTTTTCTATAGAAATTAAATGTTGACAAAAGTTTCTATAGAAATGATATTTTGCCAACATTTTCTATAGAAATAAAATTTTGACAAAACTTTCTATAGAAATAAAATTTTGACAAAATAAAATTTTGCCAAAATTTTCTATGGAAAAAAAATATGACAAAATCTTCTATAGAAATAAAATTTTGAAAAACTTTTCTATAGAAATAAAATTTTCTATAGAAATCTAATTTTTACACAATTTTTTATAGAAATCAAATTTTGACAAAATTTTTTATAGAAATAAAATTTTGACAAAATTTTCTATAGAAATAAAATTTTGACAAAATTTTCTATAGAAATAAAATTTTGACAAAATTTTCTATAGAAATAAAATTTTGAGAAAACTTTCTATAGAAATAAAATGTTTACACAATTTTCTATGGAAAAAAAATTATGACAAAATTTTCTATAGAAATAAAATTTGGACAACATTTTCTAAAGAAGTAAAATTTTGATAAAATTTTCTATAGAAATAAAATTTAAAAACTTTTCTATAGAAATAAAATGTTGACAAACGTTTCTATAGAAATAATATTTTGCCAACATTTTTATAGAAATAAAATTTTGACAAAACTTTCTATAGAAATAAAATTTTTACAAAACTTTCTATAGAAATAAAATTTTGACAAAATAAAATTTTGCCAAAAATTTCTATGGAAAAAAAAATTATGACAAAAGTTTCTATAGAAATAAAATTTTGATAAAATTTTCTATAGAAATAAAATTTTTACAAAATTTTCTATAGAAATCTAAGTTTTATACAATTTTTATAGAAATCAAATTTTATAGAAATTTATAGAAATCAAATTTTGACAAAATTTTGCCAAAATTTTCTACTGGAAAAAAATTATGACCAAATTTTCTATAGAAATAAAATTTGGACAAAATTGTCTATAGAAATAATATTTTGATAAAATTTTCTATAGAAATAAAATTTTGAAAAACTTTTCTACAGAAATAAATTTTTTACAAAGTTTTCTATAGAAATCTACTTTTTACAAAATTTTCTATAGAAATCAAATTTTGTAGAAATTTTTAGAAATAGCATTTTGGCAAAATTTACTATAGAAATCAAATTTTGACAAAATTTTCTATAAAAATATATTGATAAAATTGTCTACAAAAATAAAATGTTGACAACATTTTCTATAGAAATAAAATTTTGACAACATTTTCTATAGAAATAATATTTTGAAGAAAATTTTCTATATAAATAAAATTTTGAAAAAATTTTCTTTAGAAATAAAATGTTGAAAAAATTTCTATAGAAATAAAATGTTGACAAAATTTTCTATAGAAATAATATTTTGACAAAATTTTCTATAAAAATAAAATTTTGACAAAATTTTCTATAGAAATAAAATTAGTCGAAAATTTTCTATGGAAAAAAAAATTATGACAAAATTTCCTATAGAAATAAAATTTGGACAAGATTTTCTATAGAAATAAAATTTTGACAAAATTTTCTATAAAAATAAAATGTTGGTAAAATTCTCTACAAAAATCAAATGTTGACAACATTTTCTATAGAAATAAAATGTTGATAACAATTTCTATAGAAATAAAATTTTGACAACTTTTTCTATAGAAATAAAATTTTGACAAAATTTTGTATAGAAATAGAATTTAGATTTGTAAAACTTTTCTACAGAAATAAAATTTTTATAGTTAGTTTTATAGAAATTTATAGAAATCACGTTTTGTCAAAATTTTCTATAGAAATACAATTTTGACAAATTTTTCTATAGAAATAAAATTTTGACAAAATTTTCTGTAGATATACAATTTTGACAGAATTTGTTATAGAAATAAAATTTTGCCAATATTTGCTATAGAAAATATTTTGCCAATATTTTCTATAGAAATAAAATTTTGAAAAAATTTTTTTTTTCTATAGAAATAAAATTTTGACAAAATTTTCTATAGAAATAAAATTTTGACAAAATTTTCTATAGAAATAAAATTTTGACAAAATTTTCTATAGAAATAAAATTTTGACAAAATTTTCTATAGAAATACAATTTTGACAAAATTTTCTATAGAAATACAATTTTGACAAAATTTTCTATAGAAAAAAATTTTTGACTAAATTTTTAAAGAAATAAAATCTTGACCAAACACACATTTATTTCATACTATCCGCAGAATTTTAATCAAAAACTTCAAAATATTTTTTTTAATTTGTAAGATTTTTTATTGGCACAAATGGTACACTGAAAAAAAAAGCATACTCGGTTCTAAAGATTTTGTCTTTACTTTAAAAAATTTGGTATTGATTCCGAGCCAAAGAAGCGGAGAATACAAGTAAGGATACTTTTAAGACACAATTCTCTTTTAAATTTAGGTTTTGTGTACTTGCTTCTTGGAAGCAAATTTTAATTTTTCGCTTTCTCATCTTTTTTTCTTCATATGCTATCAATGACCTTTAAAAACGAGTTAACGGCAACTTTATTTTCCAAATTAAGACTCGACTTCCAGTAGAAATTATGCTATGTTTGAAGTAAAAAACTTCTTTAAAATAAAGTTTTGAAAAACATGTCCTATATTTGAACGATTTGTTGCTTTGTAGTCAAGAAGCAAAAAGACAACAGATTTAAAGAGAATTTCATTAAATTTAAAGAATTTTTCTGAATTATTAAAGTCAAGTTGACCTTAGCCCAATCATTTTTTCTTTCATGTTAAGATACCCATTTTTAAGTCAAATCACTTAATTATAAGGACAATACGACTTCATTGAAAAGTTTATCGGCTTTTGGACAAGGAAAATAACTTTATTTTAGAGAAATGCGTCTTCTATGCTAAGCAAAATTTGTATTCGTATTTTAAAGACATGAAATCTTTGACCTCACGACAATATTTTTTTCAGTGTAACCGTGCTTTAGATACAGGTCTTTAGAGTTCCCAGTTCTTCTTTAAGAGTCATTTTATCATCTGTTTTAATTTGACTAACATCGCCCGCCCTTATGGAATGTTCAGCTATCTCTCAACTCAATACGAAGATTCTACCAATGAAAAGATTAAATTATAGGAGCCATTTATTCTATTGAACTTTTACCAGGTCACCGCTGTTCATGTCATTACCAGGAACATGATTATGTTATTTATAGTCCATTAATTTAAATGAAAATGTCTTTATTTTACCCATTTTTCTGCTTGTCATTATTATATTGCTAATTTTATGCTCTGCCATGACAATCGTTGTCTTTTGGGCGACGGTAACCAATGTTGCCACTTGCGAGCAGTGTCAAAACTCCCCGATTTCCATAATGGTGATGTGATGTAGCAACAACATCAAAAACGAAGCAAAAATGCATGACCTTTGTTCTCCATTGAAATTCTCTTCATGTCATATGGCAACCGCAAAGAAGGCATTCTAACATAAAAAGTGATTTCTGATGACTATAGCGGTGATGATGTTGATGGTAATAATGATGTTAATTTCACAGACACAAAACGTAATAGATAGCATAGAAGCATTTGTATGAGTGTGTATGTATGTGTTTATATATGAGAGACTGTGTGTAATTGTGATTGCTCTGTATCCTGTGCAAAACAAATGTTTTGCTGCTGTAATAACTGGAATTTCCACTACATTTGCTTATCACAATGAAAACCACACAGCCAGCCGGGCAGCCATATAGAGTGTAATGCATTTTTTATTTACGACGGCAGTAGGAAAACACAAAAAAAAGCACAGAAACATCAACAACATCATCATCAACTATGCCATCACTAAAGATGGTAAAATGTATTGCATATCTTCGAGAGCGCATGAGCACCACTACAATAGATAAGGTAGAGAGAAAGTGAGAGAAAGAGAATAAACTTATACCACCGAGGGGAAAACATTGTTGTGAGAAAACAAATGAAAGGTGATTACAAAGGTTGTAGTGGTGGTAGAGTTGTTTAGTACTAAGAGATCAATTCAATTTCCGTATGGTGGAATTTTCTTATCTTAATACCCAACTCTCTCTCTCTCTCTCGCTAGCAAGAGAAAATAACCACCTTACGTATCACTTAGTGTGGGTTGAGGTGGTGTTGTTGTAGAGTTATTCCTTATTTTATTTACTTGTTTTCATTGGATTTTTGTGCGGTTTGTTGGGGGGGAATTTCTCTGTCAAAGGTAGTTAACCCTCATAACACAACAAACGAACGAGGTGTGTTTCCATCAACACCAGGACCTCTCATCATAATAGGGGTTGTTTTCTTTTTACCACCAGCCCAGCCAAAAGAGAATTTAATATAACCGGCCACCACCACCCCCTCCACAGTCGACTATAAAGAATCTGATAACACAGACCGGCCAAAATATACTGCTAGAGAAAAAACGTTGTAGTTTAAGATTGTACAACGCCGTGAATTGTGGGGTATTTTTCATATTGAAATTTTCACCGCAGACTTGCAGACGTTTCCATATCGTGCGTTCGTTCGTTTATAGAGGAAAAAACTTGTGAAAAAAGAATTAAAACAAAAAGTGAAAAGTTTACAATAAAAGAGCGGTTGTGATTTTTATTTTATAAATGGATAACAAATCTCACAAATTTCCTTAGCTTAGTGTTTAATATCAATGCTGAGAAAGAAAACAAAAGAAAATCCCTAAACAAAAATAGAAAAAAGAATAAAATCTGCTTATCAGGCAAATGTGTATGGCAGCCAACCTCCAAAGTTAGTGTCTCAAAGAGTGTTTTTTTATGGTTTTGTGAGTTCTTTTCTTTCCTTTTTTGGCCATTTCGCTGGCGTGTGTATTGTTTTCTTGGTGATATGTGCCGCCTATGGCTCTTTATGTCTACGTAAATCAATAAACCGGGAGGGTGGCAATACGAAATTTCACATCCCAACATATATTGGGTATTTCCTCAAAACAAAATTAAAAAAAAGTGCGTGGAAAATTTAAAAAAAATAAATCGAATGTTTAAACAAAGGCAAACAAATGAATAAGAAAAATCATATGTTAATTATGTGTCAAAAAAATTAAAAAAAAAATTAAAATAAAATTTTAAAAAATATTTAAAATTTACTTTAACGAAAAAATGTAAATTTCGAGCATAATGGCTTTATTCAAAATTGTACCAACGTGAATATTTGTAATATAAATAAAAAAAAATAACATCAGCATACACTTTGGCATAATAAATATTTGGTCGGACAGCATACTTTTGGGCAAAAAAATGCGAAAAATCCTTAAAAATATGTGAACAAAAAAATTAAAACAATTTTTTTAAAATTTAAAAAATAATTTATTTAAAATTCCCAGTAATAATACTTTATGTTTTAACAAACAAAACAAAATGTATTTATTGTCTTAATGGTTTTTTGTTTGGAAAATAAAATCGTAAACTAGTGATAACAAATTTAGAATTTCAACTCAATTATTAACTTCTCTGGAATGTAAAACATTTGGTCGCTCAGCATACTTATAGGAAAATAAATTTTAAAGAAAATCATAAATATATGTGAAAAAAATGGATACAATATAATTAAAATTTAAGAAATTTTTTTCCTGTATTTTTTTTTGTAACTCAAAAATTTGGAAAAATTAATTTATTGAAATTGTACCAATGTGATTATCTAGAATGTAAAAACGCTCAAAACTATTTATTAAATACGAAAAACTTAAAAATTCAATTTTTAACATAAGCATACTTTCCGGCATGTCAAATATTTAGTTGCACAGCATACTTTTGGGCCGAAAAAAATTAAAAAATTATAAATTTGTGTGGAAAAAAATAATACAATATTATTTGTAATAAAAAATTGTTTTTAACAAAAAAAAAAGAATTAATGGAAATTGTATGAATGTGATTATTTAGAATATAAAATCTCAAAACTGTTGATTAAATACGGAAAACTTCAAAACTCAATTTTTAACGTAAGCATAGTTTCCGGCATGTCAAGTATTGGGTCGCACAGCATACTTGTGGGCAAAAAAATTACAAATATATATGAAAACAAATTAATACAATTATGTTAAAATTTGTTAAAATTGTAAAAATTTGTTTAAAATTGTCTATGATAACATTATAAATTTTGTTATGAAACAATTTTGGCCAGAATATAAAATCTGGAAACTAATTAAATTATGTAAACTTCAAACACACAATTTTTAACATATGCATACTTTCCGGCATGTCAAATATTGGGTCGTACAGCATACTTTTGGACCAAAAAAAAAATCAAAAAAATTACAAATATATGTGAAATCAAATGAATATAACTTTGTTAAAATTTAAGAAATATTTTTTCTTAAATATTCTGTAAATAAAAATAGTTTTTTAGCAAAAAATAAAAAAATAGACATATTAGAAAACATCTCGTTCAAGTCATTTGGATCACCTTGATAAGACTGCGAATTTTATCGGTGCCTTAAAACATGATCGAGTTCACGCGTCCACTATTATATCTATGAGCAACTTTTCCTTCTATTATTATAATGTTGTGCCACCTTTCTCTTATTGTTGTGCCACCATTTATTTAATTTAATTTATACTGGCATATGTTTTGTACATTTCTATACCAAATCCCATAAAAATTATGGATATTGTCGGTGCCTTAATATATAATTTTTCTGCAATTTTGCATATTGTAGAAACCCGCCTGAAAGTATGCAAATAATTTTAATTGTATTTTTGTAGAACTTTCTTTTTTTTTTGAATTATTGTGTAACCATTTATTATGAATGACACTTTATGTGACACTATTTAGAAATTTTCAATGGTAACGTTGATTGAGGCATTTAGTGCAAGAACGGAAGTTGTCTTTGGCGAATACTAGTGGAATTGAGTGATACTGAGGCAGCAATGAAGGTTACCCCAATTACGAATTCCCTTGGGCTGATCTCGTTCCCATCATTGACATAAGATATTTAAAGTTTAACATCTCATTACTGACACTGCGGACAGAAGCAAGTGCGGATGTTAACATATGCGTAAAAAAATACCTATAGTGATACTGAGGCAGCAATGAAGGTCACCCCAATTATGAATTCCCTTATGCTGGTCCCGTTCCCATCATTGACATGAGATATTTAAAGTTAAGCATCATAATTATTGGCAGTGCGCACAGAAGCAAGTGCGGATGTTAAGGTATGCGTAAAAAATTACCTAGAGTGATACTGAGGCAGCAATGAAGATCATCCCAATTATGAATTTCCTTATGCTGGTCCCGTTCCCATCATTGACATAAGATATTTAAAGTTAAGCATCATAATTATTGGCAGTGCGCACAGAAGCAAGTGCGGATGTTAAGGTATGCGTAAAAAAATACCTATAGTGATACTGAGGCAGCAATGAAGGTCACCCCAATTATGAATTTCCTTATGTTGGTCCCGTTCCCATCATTGACATAAGATATTTAACGTTAAGCATCATAATTATTGGCAGTGCGGACAGAAGCAAGTTCGGATGTTAACGTATGCGTAAAAAATACCTAGAGTGATACTGAGGCAGCAATGAAGGTCACCCCAATTATGATTCCCTTATGCTGGTCCCGTTCCCATCATTGACTTGAGATATTTAAAGTCTAACATCTCATTAATGACAGTGCGGACAGAAGCAAGTGCGGATGTTAACGTATGCGTAAAACAATACCTATAGTGATACTGAGGCAACAATGAAGGTCACCCCAATTATGCATTTCCTTATGCTGGTCCCGTTCCCAATATTGACATAAGATATTTAAAGATAGGCATCATAATTATTGGCAGTGCGGACAGAAGCAAGTGCGGATGTTAACGTATGCGTAAAAAAATACCTATAGTGATACTGAGGCAGCAATGAAGGTCACCCCAATTATGAATTCCCTTATGCTGGTCACGTTCCCATCATTGACTTGAGATATTTAAAGTCTAACATCTCATTAATGACAGTGCGGACAGAAGCAAGTGCGGATGTAAACGTATGCGTAAAAAATACCATATTTGGGAAAGCAATGCATTGTTTAACTTGATGAGTTTTGTTTTTTTTTAATTCTGATAAATTAGATAACTACAAAGTGCGGATGCTAGTGAATGCAGAAGTAATTCAATGCGTACGCAAGCTAGTGCAAAAGCCATCTAAAAAAAGTCAGCTAAAGTAATAATGTGAAGATGCAATCAGAATCGTAATCGATGGAAATTTAGTTAAAAAATTATTAAAAGTAATGTATGTTGCTACGATTTCAATTGAATGTAATAGCAAGGAAGTGCGGAAGCAATCAAAATGATGCGTATGGCTCCTATCAATTACCAGTGAATACGATAGAAATAGAGAGAGAGATCCATTGTGAGATTAACACATTGTTTCCATTGAATCAGCTACTGGGATTCAAAGCGAGTGCAAATGCAAGCGATTGCGGATCTAAACCACAAAAGATTTTCATGTGAAAATATTTTCTATCTATTCGAATGAGTAAAATCTGTGGAAGTAATCTAAATTGCAAAAAAAGAATACATTGTTTCTGGGTTTCTGTTGCGGCAACTCGTCGACAATGATTTTGAAGTTGCTCGAATGTCCACAGCCTTTCAGCTTTACCATTTCGAGTTTCTGAAAAGTGGCAAAAAAGGTGTCATGCACAATAAATGATGGTATACTATTTTAAAGAAAGTGGCACACTTTTACCAATGATAATTTCTCAAAGGTGGCACAAAAAGTGGCACGCACTATAAAAGATGATACACTATTTTAAAGAAAGTGGCACATACAGGAGATCTCATAGATTCAAATGCAATCGAATGCTGAATTAATAGAGCTCATACATTTTTGTGTGAAGATAGTTTTCTGTCTACTTGAACGAGAAAAATCTGTACATGTAATCTAAACTGTTTTTGTTAGACATGACCACCGTATTACTTATGCACAATAAACGTATACCATATTTTAATAAAAGGGGCAAATTTTTTTACAAAGACAAAATATGATTTCAGCGTTACCAATGAGAGTTTTTGATAAGTGGCACAAAAAGTGCCATGCAAACTTAAAGATGATTAACTATTTTAAAGAAATTTCGAAGTCAAGTTATTTCAATAGAAGAGAACCCAGTTTACGCAGAAAATTTTGTTTTGCATATTTCCAGGATTTTAAAGAAATTTTGAAGTCGAGTTATTTCAATTGAAGAGAACCCAGTTAGGCAGAAAATTTTATTTTGCATATTTCCAGGCGTCACAATTGTCCGCCCGATAACACTATTATATGAAAAAAATAGTGCTCAAAATTAAAATATTGGACGCATACGTTTAATTCTATATTAAAGAATCGATCAAATCATTAGTTTTAGTAGCGGGAACAAACATTTACAAAAACTATTATTGTAAAAAGATATTAATTAAAAAGTGGCACAATATGATAAAAATATGGCATTATATGATATATGAAAAAATATGTTACAGAAATGTGGCACAAAAGTGTCAACGCTTAAAATAAGTTGCAGTTTTGCCACTTAAATAGCACAACATTAACCATGTATACTTTATGAGCTGAGTCATGTTATAATTTTTGCATGCTACACTTCGTAACATCTACCCTGTAGTGAGTGAATACAGTTTCCAATATGTTTAAATAAATCGTTTGTAATCTTTTCCAGTTTTTTTTTAAATAAATCTCTTTGTATTTGTTTTTTACATTTCCTTTGTATTGCACAAAACTTCCAATGCCATAAAACCCTAGTTTACAAAAAATAGGCGGCTTGACCTCAACTAAACGATAGAACTATTGAGGGGAAAAAAACTTCATGAAATTTTAGTTTTTATTTCTATGAATGAAGTGAATTAAAAAAGAGGGTCATTTATACATTTGTTTGTCTGGACAAAAATTCTAATCGTATGAAATAAAATTGGTATGGTCGCAATGGTGTCGTCGTCGGTAGTCGAGGCGGCTCTAATACCAACAAAAGTTAACTAACTTACTTGGCAAAAAAATATTCAAATTCCTCTTTGTGTTATGGATAGAGTGAATTGTTTTTTGTTGTTGTTTGAATTGCCCAGTAATTTGGCGTTAGTGAATGCAACCGAAATGACCTTAGCCATGCTTTTTTTTAGCACAGAACATTAGAAATGCTAGAAAATTTTTTTAACTTTAACCTTGAATAGAGGACATGCAGAGCAAAAGCAAAAAAACAAAAAAAATGAAGAGCAATCTAATAGAAAAAGTATAAAAAAAACATAAAATGATGCTTTATGCGCCAAAAAGTATGCATTATAAATATAAAGCCTTCAAGTAGACTATGATATTAGCAATATTAAATGACTCTATATCCGGGAAGAGCTAGAACAGCGTTACCTTTGATAATTTCGAAAAGGTGGCACTAAAAGTTCCACTCGAAATAAAAGGTTGCACATTATTTAAAAAAAAAAAATTCACAAAACGATAAAAGTTAAAAAAAACAATTAAACTGGAAGCAAGAGCATTCATCTGCGAAATTTTGAAGTCGTTTTTTTAAGTATAGATCAAAATAAACCCTACAATAATTTTCTATATCCCTCAGTGAAAAGTAATCCTTGAGGGTAACAGTTAACCGTTTACCTACTACAAACAATATTCTTTTGCACATCTTCAGGCCTCTTAATAACGCTATTGGCAGAAAATCTTGCTCAAAATTACAGTATCAGACGCATACGATCAATTTTATGTTAAATATCGATGATGTGGTTGACAGTTCTGGGGATATCCCGGTTTACCTACTATAGACAAATTTCTTTTGCATATCTTCAGGCGTTACATTTATCCGCTTGATAGCTCTGTGGTATGGGAAGTTAATAAAGGGTGATTCTTTTGAGGTTAGGATTTTTATGCATTAGTATTTGACAGATCACGTGGGATTTCAGACATGGTGTCAAAGAGAAAGATGCTCAGTATGCTTTGACATTTCATCATGAATAGACTTACTAACGAGCAACGCTTGCAAATCATTGAATTTTATTACCAAAATCAGTGGCAGAAAATCCGCTTTTTTATCGACAAATTTTGTTCAGCGATGAGGCTCATTTCTGGTTGAATGGCTACGTAAATAAGCAAAATTGCCGCATTTGGAGTGAAGAGCAACCAGAAGCCGTTCAAGAACTGCCCATGCATCCCGAAAAATGCACTGTTTGGTGTGGTTTGTACGCTGGTGGAATCATTGGACCGTATTTTTTCAAAGATGCTGTTGGACGCAACGTTACGGTGAATGGCGATCGCTATCGTTCGATGCTAACAAACTTTTTGTTGCCAAAAATGGAAGAACTGAACTTGGTTGACATGTGGTTTCAACAAGATGGCGCTACATGCCACACAGCTCGCGATTCTATGGCCATTTTGAGGGAAAACTTCGGAGAACAATTCATCTCAAGAAATGGACCGGTAAGTTGGCCACCAAGATCATGCGATTTGACGCCTTTAGACTATTTTTTGTGGGGCTACGTCAAGTCTAAAGTCTACAGAAATAAGCCAGCAACTATTCCAGCTTTGGAAGACAACATTTCCGAAGAAATTCGGGCTATTCCGGCCGAAATGCTCGAAAAAGTTGCCCAAAATTGGACTTTCCGAATGGACCACCTAAGACGCAGCCGCGGTCAACATTTAAATGAAATTATCTTCAAAAAGTAAATGTCATGGACCAATCTAACGTTTCAAATAAAGAACCGATGAGATTTTGCAAATTTTATGCGTTTTTTTAAAAAAAAAGTTATCAAGCTCTTAACAAATCACCCTTTATATCTCGTTTTGAGGAAGTACATATTACAGATTTAGATGTAGTTTGACTGACACACGCATAGAAAAAAAAAAAAAACGTCTGGAAAATGTGTACCGAGAAAGTTTTTCTTTTTCTTGTTAGATGTTTTTGAATTTCTTCGAAAATTTCAAACTTTTATCACAATTTCTTTAATAAAAATATAATTTTTGATCCAAAAATACAGTCCTTTTCGTTTATATCAAGCACTGTTATTTTCTGACTTTAAGTCTTTAATAAGACACGTTCGAAGCAGGGATTGAAACCACGACCCTTTGTATGCAAGGGTCGTGTATGCTTCTCTTAAATAAAGTTTCTTTACTTCGGCTCGTGGGCGCCGAAAACTACTTGTATTATATAAATATAACTGTTTGACTTTTTGCTTTGCTTGTGCGTTAATGACTATAGCGATAATTATCTGTTGATGACAGCTACGTAGCCCAGTCGACAGTGTGTTGGCACTATCCGCGGCAGTGTTGCCAGTATTTTGCTAGCTCTTGTCCCCAAATTGTAATGTTTTCGTCCCCAAAAATCCCCAATACATATTTGTTTTTTTTTTTTTTGGAAAAAAATAATAATAATAATAATAAAGCAAATGACTCCTGCTTAGAGAAGCAGTAAAATTTAAAAATTAAAATCTTTTCAAATTTACCAAGCTGCAATAAGATCAAGATCAAATGCTGGAGATTTCAAAATCGGAGTTGAGACACATTGTATCTATGAACGAAAATTTACTTCTAAATATTCAAGTTGTAAAATTGGGTGGTAGACACGTTGCCAAAGTTGGTAGAATTCTACAAGAAATTGTAGATTTTTTAATGCTTGGTACACTGGTAGAATTTTTAATGTTAAATTTTATATGTAAATTAACTTCTGACAAAATTTTCTAAATAGAAATAAAATTTTGAGAAATTTTCTAATAAAAAAAACTTTGAAAATTTTGTTCTACATAGAAATAAAATTTTAACAATATTTTGACAAAATTTTCTGTATAAATAAAATGTTGGCAAAATTTTCTGTAGAAATAAAATTTTGACAAAAGTTTCTTTAGAAATAAAATTTTGCAAAATTTTCTATAGAAATAACATTTTCTGTAGAAATAAAATTTTGACAAAATTTTCTATAGAAATAAAATTTTCTGTAGAAATAAAATTTTGACAAAATTTTCTGTAGAAATGGAATTTTGACAAAATTTTCTTTAGAAATAAAATTTTGAAAAAAATTTCTTTAGAAATAAAATTTTGACAAATTTCTCTTTAGAAATAAAATATAGACAAAATTTTCTTTAGAAATAAAACTTCTATTAAAAAAAAAATTGAAAATTTTGTTCTACATGGAAATAAAATTTTAAGAAAATTTTCTATATAGAAATAAAATTTTGTCACAATTTTCTGTAGAAATAAAATTCTGACAAAATTTTCTGTAGAAATAAAATTTTGGGTAAATTTTCCATAGAAATAAAATTTTCTGTAGAAATAAAATTTTGACAAAATTTTCTGTAGAAATAAAATTTGACAAAATTTTCTATAAAAATAAAATTTTGACAAAATTTTCTATAAAAATAAAATTTTGACAAAATTTTATATAGAAATAAAATTTTCTGTAGAAATAAATTTTCTATAAAAATAAAATTTTCTGTAGAAATAAAATTTTGACAAAATTTTCTGTAGAAATAAAATTTGACAAAATTTTCTATAGAAATAAAATTTTGACAAAATTTTATATAGAAATAAAATTTTGACAAAATTTTATATAGAAATAAAATTTTGACAAAATTTTCTGTAGAAATAAAATGTTTACAAAATTTTCTGTAAAAATAACATTTTGACAAAATTTTCTATAGAAATGAAATTTTGACAAAATTTTCTGTAGAAATAAAATTTTGACAAAATTTTCTGTAGAAATAAAATTTCCTGTAAAAATAAAATTTTAACAAAATTTTCTTTAGAAATAAAATTTTGACAAAATTTTCTGCAGAAATAAAATTTTGACAAAATTTTCTGTAGGAATAAAATTTTGACAATATTTCTATAGAAATAAAATTTTCTTTAGAAATAAAATTTTGACAAAATGTTCTGTAGAAATAAAATTTTCGCAAAATTTTCAATAGAAATAAAATTTTGACAAAATTTTCGATAGAAATAAAATTTTGACAAAATTTTCTGTAGAAATGAAATTTTGACAAAATTTTCTGTAGAAATAAAATTTTCTGTAAAAATAAAATTTTTGACAAAATTTTTTATAGAAATAAAATTTTCTGCACAAATAAAATTTTGACAAAATTTTTTTTAGAAATAACATTTAAAAAAAAATTCTATAGAAATAAAATTTTGCCAAAATTTTCTATAAAAATAAAATTTTCTGTAGAAAAAAAATTTAGAATTTTCTTTACAAATAAAATATTGACAAAATTTTCTTTAGAAATAAAATTGCGACAACATTTTCTATAGGAATAGAATTTTGACAAAACTTGCTATAGAAATAAAATTTTGAGAAAATTTTCTATTAAAAAAAAACTTTGAAAATTTTTTTCTACATGGACATAAAATCTTAACAAAATTTTCCATATAGAAATAAAATTTTGTCAAATGTTTTTGTAGAAATAAAATTTTCGCAAAATTTTCTATAGAAATAGAATTTTGACAAAATTTTTTATAGGAATAGAATTTTGACAAAATTTGCTATAGAAATAAAATTTTGAGAAAATTTTCTATTAAAAAAAAACTTTGAAAATTGTGTTCTACATGGAAATAAAATCTTAACAAAATTTTCCATATAGAAATAAAATTTTGTCAAATGTTTTTGTAGAAATAAAATTTTCGCAAAATTTTCTATAGAAATAAAATTTTGACAAAATTTTATATAGAAATAAAATTTTGACAAAATTTTATATAGAAATAAAATTTTGACAAAATTTTATATAGAAATAAAATTTTGACAAAATTTTCTGTAGAAATGAAATTTTGACAAAATTTTCTATAGAAATAAAATTGTCTAAAATAAATTTTTTTCTAAAAAAAATTTTGTCAAAACTTTCTATAGAAATAACATTTTCTGTAGAAATAAATTTTCTATAAAAATAAAATTTTCTGTAGAAATAAAATTTTGACTAAATTTTCTGTAGAAATAAAATTTGACAAAATTTTCTATAGAAATAAAATTTTGACAAAATTTTATTTCTATATAAATAAAATTTTGTCAAATGTTTCTGTAGAAATAAATTTTTGACAAAATTTTCTATAGAAATAAAATGTTTACAAAATTTTCTTTAGAAATAAAATGTTGACAAGATTTTCTATAGAAATAAAATGTTGACAAGATTTTCTATAGAAATAAAATTTTGACAAAATTTTCTTCAGAAATAAAATTTTGACAAAATTTTCTATAGAAATAAAATTTTGACAAAATTTTCTTTAGAAATAAAATTTTTGCAAAATTTTCTATAGGAATAGAATTTTGACAAAATTTGCTATAGAAATAAAATTCTGTTAAAAAGCATTAAACGGATTTGTCGAAAAAAAATCCCCACAAAAATCCCCAAGTCCCCAACTCAGAAATTTCGTCCCCATTCACGAAAAAATTTCCCCAATTTGCGGGAAAATCTGGCAACACTGGTCCGCGCTTCGATTCTACGTCCATCAAATAATTTCTTCTATATTTTTTTGTTTTATTACAGAAATAGGTGCTAATAACTAGAAAACCTTGTGGGAGTGAGGAAAATGTGAGGGACAATGCAATTAGCCACAAAAGATTTTTATTGATTTAGTCCTCAAAGAAATTGTTTTTACATTCTGTTGTAGAATCAACGATTATTACAAGAAGTATGTACATACTTTTCTTCCAAACAAGCTTCCTTGCAACGAAAAGTAAATGGGAAATTATCTTTGTCTAAAATTTCGATTGTGAGGAAAGAATTATTTTTTGCGTGCACTAACGTTTGTCAAAGTAATATATCTCGAATCAATCTTTTACCCGATGAATATTTCACTCTTATTAAACTTTAGAAGAATTTAGAATTTTGTGAGAGATCTTCAATTATAGTTCTTCCAATAATGTCATATAAATTTATACATCGGTAGACTTATTCGATTTTGCTATCAACTACAACTCTTACAAGTTTCCTTAAAATCGCGTTTATAGTTCCAACTTGCAAAATAATCTAATCCTTTTTTGATTCCTTTTCATTTGATCATTACATTCTATTTGGATATAACATTCCCAAAAACATAAAATTTGTGCACAAAATATTATAATAAAACCTATAGTTAATTACAAAATAACGCCTCACTTATTATCGTTATTCTTAGAAACTGCCTATAGTTCTCCAAAAATATATCTTTTGATATAGTGACCATTTGTGTAATATACTTGCAAACCGTCTATTATAATTTAGGTTTATATCCAACTTGACAGATATTTTCCATATCTACTCCTACTCCAGTAACACCACTTCCTTGTAGATAACTTCCGAGATGTACACACAAACACATGTCATTAACATTTTCATTTGCCATCAATAAGTCCGAGAAAAATATGAGGACATGGACATATATATTTTCTTTCTATGGGAGCGGGGAATAGGAAATGTTGGAAGGAAAAGGAATTGGACAATGAAATGGGATATAGAAAAAAAAAAACAAACCTCTAGAACTAACCAAAATACTTATTTGGGTAAGCACAATTGTACCACATTTGTACGTTTGCCAATAGATATTCCCTTGTATGTGTTGGAGAATAAACAAAGATGTATTTGTATGTGTGTTCATACATATTAGCTTGTATATAAGTAGAAGTAGGAAAACATTAGCATGGCCTATACCCAAGGGATATTAGCAATTTGTATGTCCATCTATTATTATGGCATATTAATATGCTGACGACTACAGCAATAAATATTGCATATTTTAGGGGGGCAGTGCAGAATACACAAACATTGTTATTAAACATCACACTCAATGTGAACTGTAACCAATAACTAAGAGTCAAACAATTCATCTGGTATGGGCGAATATATTTTTGGGAAAATATTTTTCCTATAATTCTATCTTAAATCAATATTGTGATCAAATATGGAAATAATTTCAGAACATGGCCACATACACTATGCCACACATATTTCCATACTGTAAACCTTATGTTAATCGGATATAAACTATATTTTTTAATTAATGGATTAAACTATTTAATTATTTATTTTTTTAATTTTGTATCTATTTAAATTAAATTAAATTAAATTAAATTAAATTAAATTAAATTAAATTAAATTAAATTAAATTAAATTAAATTAAATTAAATTAAATTAAATTAAATTAAATTAAATTAAATTAAATTAAATTAAATTAAATTAAATTAAATTAAATTAAATTAAATTAAATTAAATTAAATTAAATTAAATTAAATTAAATTAAATTAAATTAAATTAAATTAAATTAAATTAAATTAAATTAAATTAAATTAAATTAAATTAAATTAAATTAAATTAAATTAAATTAAATTAAATTAAATTAAATTAAATTAAATTAAATTAAATTAAATTAAATTAAATTAAATTAAATTAAATTAAATTAAATTAAATTAAATTAAATTAAATTAAATTAAATTAAATTAAATTAAATTAAATTAAATTAAATTAAATTAAATTAAATTAAATTAAATTAAATTAAATTAAATTAAATTAAATTAAATTAAATTAAATTAAATTAAATTAAATTAAATTAAATTAAATTAAATTAAATTAAATTAAATTAAATTAAATTAAATTAAATTAAATTAAATTAAATTAAATTAAATTAAATTAAATTAAATTAAATTAAATTAAATTAAATTAAATTAAATTAAATTAAATTAAATTAAATTAAATTAAATTAAATTAAATTAAATTAAATTAAATTAAATTAAATTAAATTAAATTAAATTAAATTAAATTAAATTAAATTAAATTAAATTAAATTAAATTAAATTAAATTAAATTAAATTAAATTAAATTAAATTAAATTAAATTAAATTAAATTAAATTAAATTAAATTAAATTAAATTAAATTAAATTAAATTAAATTAAATTAAATTAAATTAAATTAAATTAAATTAAATTAAATTAAATTAAATTAAATTAAATTAAATTAAATTAAATTAAATTAAATTAAATTAAATTAAATTAAATTAAATTAAATTAAATTAAATTAAATTAAATTAAATTAAATTAAATTAAATTAAATTAAATTAAATTAAATTAAATTAAATTAAATTAAATTAAATTAAATTAAATTAAATTAAATTAAATTAAATTAAATTAAATTAAATTAAATTAAATTAAATTAAATTAAATTAAATTAAATTAAATTAAATTAAATTAAATTAAATTAAATTAAATTAAATTAAATTAAATTAAATTAAATTAAATTAAATTAAATTAAATTAAATTAAATTAAATTAAATTAAATTAAATTAAATTAAATTAAATTAAATTAAATTAAATTAAATTAAATTAAATTAAATTAAATTAAATTAAATTAAATTAAATTAAATTAAATTAAATTAAATTAAATTAAATTAAATTAAATTAAATTAAATTAAATTAAATTAAATTAAATTAAATTAAATTAAATTAAATTAAATTAAATTAAATTAAATTAAATTAAATTAAATTAAATTAAATTAAATTAAATTAAATTAAATTAAATTAAATTAAATTAAATTAAATTAAATTAAATTAAATTAAATTAAATTAAATTAAATTAAATTAAATTAAATTAAATTAAATTAAATTAAATTAAATTAAATTAAATTAAATTAAATTAAATTAAATTAAATTAAATTAAATTAAATTAAATTAAATTAAATTAAATTAAATTAAATTAAATTAAATTAAATTAAATTAAATTAAATTAAATTAAATTAAATTAAATTAAATTAAATTAAATTAAATTAAATTAAATTAAATTAAATTAAATTAAATTAAATTAAATTAAATTAAATTAAATTAAATTAAATTAAATTAAATTAAATTAAATTAAATTAAATTAAATTAAATTAAATTAAATTAAATTAAATTAAATTAAATTAAATTAAATTAAATTAAATTAAATTAAATTAAATTAAATTAAATTAAATTAAATTAAATTAAATTAAATTAAATTAAATTAAATTAAATTAAATTAAATTAAATTAAATTAAATTAAATTAAATTAAATTAAATTAAATTAAATTAAATTAAATTAAATTAAATTAAATTAAATTAAATTAAATTAAATTAAATTAAATTAAATTAAATTAAATTAAATTAAATTAAATTAAATTAAATTAAATTAAATTAAATTAAAATGAAATGAAATGAAATGAAATGAAATGAAATGAAATGAAATGAAATGAAATGAAATGAAATGAAATGAAATGAAATGAAATGAAATGAAATGAAATGAAATGAAATGAAATGAAATGAAATGAAATGAAATGAAATGAAATGAAATGAAATGAAATGAAATGAAATGAAATGAAATGAAATGAAATGAAATGAAATGAAATGAAATGAAATGAAATGAAATGAAATGAAATGAAATGAAATGAAATGAAATGAAATGAAATGAAATGAAATGAAATGAAATGAAATGAAATGAAATGAAATGAAATGAAATGAAATGAAATGAAATGAAATGAAATGAAATGAAATGAAATGAAATGAAATGAAATGAAATGAAATGAAATGAAATGAAATGAAATGAAATGAAATGAAATGAAATGAAATGAAATGAAATGAAATGAAATGAAATGAAATGAAATGAAATGAAATGAAATGAAATGAAATGAAATGAAATGAAATGAAATGAAATGAAATGAAATGAAATGAAATGAAATGAAATGAAATGAAATGAAATGAAATGAAATGAAATGAAATGAAATGAAATGAAATGAAATGAAATGAAATGAAATGAAATGAAATGAAATGAAATGAAATGAAATGAAATGAAATGAAATGAAATGAAATGAAATGAAATGAAATGAAATGAAATGAAATGAAATGAAATGAAATGAATGAAATGAAATGAAATGAAATGAAATGAAATGAAATGAAATGAAATGAAATGAAATGAAATGAAATGAAATGAAATGAAATGAAATGAAATGAAATGAAATGAAATGAAATGAAATGAAATGAAATGAAATGAAATGAAATGAAATGAAATGAAATGAAATGAAATGAAATGAAATGAAATGAAATGAAATGAAATGAAATGAAATGAAATGAAATGAAATGAAATGAAATGAAATGAAATGAAATGAAATGAAATGAAATGAAATGAAATGAAATGAAATGAAATGAAATGAAATGAAATGAAATGAAATGAAATGAAATGAAATGAAATGAAATGAAATGAAATGAAATGAAATGAAATGAAATGAAATGAAATGAAATGAAATGAAATGAAATGAAATGAAATGAAATGAAATGAAATGAAATGAAATGAAATGAAATGAAATGAAATGAAATCAAATGAAATCAAATGAAATCAAATGAAATGAAATGAAATGAAATGAAATGAAATGAAATGAAATGAAATCAAATGAAATCAAATGAAATCAAATGAAATCAAATGAAATCAAATGAAATCAAATGAAATCAAATGAAATCAAATGAAATCAAATGAAATCAAATGAAATCAAATGAAATGAAATGAAATGAAATGAAATGAAATGAAATGAAATGAAATGAAATGAAATGAAATGAAATGAAATGAAATGAAATGAAATGAAATGAAATGAAATGAAATGAAATGAAATGAAATGAAATGAAATGAAATGAAATGAAATGAAATGAAATGAAATGAAATGAAATGAAATGAAATGAAATGAAATGAAATGAAATGAAATGAAATGAAATGAAATGAAATGAAATGAAATGAAATGAAATGAAATGAAATGAAATGAAATGAAATGAAATGAAATGAAATGAAATGAAATGAAATGAAATGAAATGAAATGAAATGAAATGAAATGAAATGAAATGAAATGAAATGAAATGAAATGAAATGAAATGAAATGAAATGAAATGAAATGAAGTGAAATGAAATGAAATGAAATGAAATGAAATGAAATGAAATGAAATGAAATGAAATGAAATGAAATTAAATTAAATTAAATTAAATTAAATTAAATTAAATTAAATTAAATTAAATTAAATTAAATGAAATGAAATGAAATGAAATGAAATGAAATGAAATGAAATGAAATGAAATGAAATGAAATGAAATGAAATGAGATGAGATGAAATTAAATGAAATATAAATAAATAAATAAATAAAAAATAAATATAAATAAATAAACTATAAATAAATGAAATAAATAAAATAAAGTAAAATAAAATGAAATGAAATGAAATGAAATAAATTAAATTAAATGACTGTTTAATGGTTTGTGCTGCTATTGGACAAATCGCTTGGTCTTCCATAAATTACCTAAGATTGAAAAAATAACAATTTTGAAACCCAGACAGAAATAATTCTCCACAAACCAATTCACGTACAAAATTGCTATTTGGGTCTGAGACAATAAATCAAAGGATTTCTCTAAATAATAATAAATGGCTTAAATACTTTCAATAAACGTAAGATCTTTGTGTACCTTTTTGCGAGATAAAAGCACTAAAATGCACATTGCTTTCAACAACCCCCATGCCCGTTGTCATCAACAGCATTATCAACACTACCAACGCCACCACTTCTCATTCCATCAAAATAGAGACAATGGCACCTGTGCCACCATCAGGACAATAAACTCATAAAGTTTTCTTCACTTGTATAGGCTCTTTGCTTTATTATAACTATGAGAAAAAATGAATTCGTTAAAGGGGGAGGGGGAGCAGGAGGAGGGAAGAGCTACAAAGCCTAACAGCTTGCCACGAAGAAATCATGAAAAACTTAAAGAGGTCCTTGTTTACGCGTATAGCAAACATCTCAAATTAGTTAAGGCGAGGACGTACTGAGACCATGGAAATGGCATAAAAACAATGCTTGCTATAATGCCAAAGCGTCCATAGCTATGAGTGAGAACCTAGCACAAAGTTTGTTGGACGACGGAAATAATTTCTTTGCTAGAGCTCTAAAGGCTTATGAGAAATAAGCTATAGAATAAGGCTATGTAGAAATTGCAAGTCTTCATTGTAAAATAGAGCAGTCTGGTTGGTTGAGACAAAAAAAAAGGTTGATTGCTTTGATTTTTCTTTCAACTTTCGAAGCCAGTGAAATTGACAGTCATTTTTTAATGACAATGCCTAATGAGTATCAAGGGAAATTATCCAGAAAATCACTACAAAACACTAAAGTAAAATACAAAGTTTTTTTGTTATGGAGAAACTCTCTTAGGATTAAGTAAAAGTTTTAATTTAGATAAAGCTTGAGGATAAATTAAGGTCACATTTCATAATTGTGGGCATTTCAAATCACAAAAATATTTCTCAAATTTGTAGCATAATCTCTAGGGGTGCAATAAATTATATCATACCTTTAGGCTGTATATGGATCTAGAAAAATCATTTGCCAGCCATGCAATACTACACCTGACCATAATATCAACAATGACAACGAGGTGGGCAATGAAAAAATCAACATTTTGCTTTTGGGGGACAAAATGACCAACAATTTTTGTTTTGTTTTTCCCAGTAAGTGATTCATGTTGCAGCATCATCTATTTTATGCAAAGTTTCCTTTCTTTTTTTGAATATCCTCATACCTACATTCTCATAACAATGTATCAACGTTATCACAGACCACACAAAGGCATTTCAGTTTCAGGATTTTGGTTTCTTGTTTTGCCAACGATTTCATATGAAAACAAGAAAAGGTCGCCACATTGCTTGCTTCAGCACGTAAATGGTACATCAGATATTAGAATTTTTCGTTTTTTTTTCGCTTGAATGCATAGATGTGGAGATGTGAGACAATTGTTGCATAATTTCCTCTTGAATCAAATTTAATTTGCATTTTATGCAAATTTGAGAAACAAATCCAATTAGTGACACAGGGAGGATATTTTAGAAAATTCCTAATATGACATTTGGTTACTGCATACTTTCAGGGGCTGGGAAATTTGTTTATTTTTTTATGATTTATTATCATGTGGGCAAACATTATCGATACTTAGAGAAGAGATAGGCCAAACTGTTATAGCTGCAAACACGCCGATTTAATTCTACTGAGTGTGTAATGTGACATATGCGTAAAATGTAGCAAAATATATTGGGACAAAACATTTGTTGTAAATGGCAACTTAATTTTTTTACTGAAATAAAATTTTGACAAAAATTTCTATAGAAATAAAATTTTGACAAAAATTTCTATAGAAATAAAATTTTGACAAAATTTTCTATAGAATTAAAGTTATGACAAAATTTTCTATAGAAATAAAATTTTGACAAAATTTTTATAGAAATAAAATTTTGACCAAATTTTCTATAGAAATAAAATTTTAACCAAATTGTCTATAGAAATAAAATGTTGACCAAAGTTTCTATAGAAATAAATTTTGACAACATTTTTCTATAGAAATAACATTTTGACAAAATTTTCTAAAGAAATAAAATTTTGACATTTTCTAAAAATAAAATTTTGACAAAATTTTCTATAGAAATAAAATGTTGACAAACTTTTCTATAGAAACAAAATTTTCTATAGAAATAAAAATTTTGTCGAAATTTTCTATTTAAATAACATTTTTGTCAAAATTTTCTATAGAAAAAAATTTTGACAAAATTTTTTATAGTAATAAATTTTGACAAAATTTTCTACAGAAATAAAACTTGGACAAAATTTTCTACAGAAATAAAATATTTCGAAAATTTTCTATAGAAATAAATTTTTTCGGAAAGTTTCAATAGAAATAAAATTTTTGATAGAAATAATAGAAATAAAATTTTCGATAGAAATAAAATTTTTGGGAAATTTTCTATAGAAAAAAAATTTTCTCAAAATTTTATATAGAAAATTAGAAAAATAGAAATAAAATTTTTGTCAAAATTTTCTATAGAAATAAAATTTTTGTCAAAATTTTCTATAGAAAGAAAATTTTGACAAAATTGTTGAAAAAAATTTTTGACAAAATTGTTGAAATAAAATTTTAACAAAATTGTTGAAATAAATTTTTGACAAAATTTTCTTTAGAAATTAAATTTTTGTCAAAATTTTTGATAGAAATAAAATTTTTGCCAAATTTTCTTTAGAAATAAAATGTTGACAAAATTTTCTATAGAAATAAAATTTTTCGAAAATTTGCTATAGAAATAAAATTTTGACGACATTTTCTATAGAAATAAAATGTTGACAAAATTTTCTTCAGAGATAAAATTTTTCGAAAATTTTCTATAGAAATAAAGTTTTTGTCAAAATTCTATAGAAATAACATTTTTGTCAAAATTTTCTATAGAAATAAAATTTTTGTCAAAATTTTCTATAGAAAAAAAAATTTTGACAAAATTTTCTATAGAAATAAAATTTTTCAAAAAATTTCTATAGAAATAAAATCTTTCGAAAATTTTCTATAGAAATAAAATTTTTGTCAAAATTTTCTATAGAAATAAAATTTGTGTCAAAATTTTCTATAGAAATAAAATTTTTGTCAAAATTTTCTATAGAAATAAAATTTTTGTCAAAATTTTCTATAGAAATACAATTTTTTTCAAAATTTTCTATAGAAAATTAGAAAAATAGAAATAAAATTTAAATAAAATTTTTGTAAATTTTTGTCAAAATTTTATATAGAAAGAAAATTTTGACAAAATTGTTGAAATAAAATTTTGTTGAATAAAAAATAGAAATAAAATTTAAATAAAATTTTTGTCAGAATTTTCTATAGAAAGAAAATTTTGACAAAATTGTTGAAATAAAATTTTGACAAAAATTTCTTTAGAAATAAATTTTTGACAAAATTTTCTTTAGAAAAAAAATGTTGACAAAATTTTCTATAGAAATAAAATTTTTCGAAAATTTGCTATAGAAATAAAATTTTTGTCAAAACTTTCTATAGAAATAACATTTTTGTCAAAATTTTCTATAAAAAAAAATTTTGACAAAATTTTCTATAGAAATAAATTTTTGACAAAATTTTCTTTAGAAATACAAATTTGATATAATATTCTATAGAAATAAAATTTTGACAAAATTTTCTATAGAAATAAAATTTTCACAAAATTTTCTTTAGAAATAAAATTTTTGTCAAAATTTTCTATAGAAAAAAAAATTTTGACAAAATTTTCTATAGAAATAAAATTTTTCAAAAAATTTCTATAGAAATAAAATCTTTCGAAAATTTTCTATAGAAATAAAATTTTTGTCAAAATTTTCTATAGAAATAAAATTTTTGTCAAAATTTGCTATAGAAATAACATTTTTCAAAAATTTTCTATAGAAATAAAATTTTTGTCAAAATTTCCTACAGAAATAAAATTTTTGTCAAAATTTTCTTTAGAAATAAAATTTTTGTCAAATTTTCTATAAAAATAAAATTTTTCGAAAATTTTCTATAAAATAATTTTTTTGCCAACATTTTCTATAGAAATAAATATTTTGTCAAAATTTTTTATAGCAAAAAAAATTTGACAAAATTTTCTTTAGAAATAAAATTTTTCATAGAAAAAAAATTTTGACAAAATTTTCTTTAGAAATAATTTCTTTTCAAAACTTTCTGTAGAAATTAAATTTTGACAAAATTTTCTATAGAAATAAAATTTTTCGAAAATTTTTTATAGAAATAAAATTTTTGCCAAAATTTTCTATAGAAATAAAATTTTTGTCAAAATATTTTATAAAAAAAAATGTTGACAAAATTGTCTTTAGAAATAAAATTTTTGTAAGCATTTTCTATAGAAATAAAATTTTGACAAAATTTTCTATAAAAATAAAATTTTGACAAGTGGCAACCGTGCCTATAGCACCATTGTCTTTTCGTAATTTCATTGTAGCACAAAAATATCATTTATCATAAGGAAAATTTTGCAAATCCTTGTTAGTAAGGCGTTCGGCAATTTCCTTTCTGCAATTAATCCATGATGAGTTGAGAATTATTTCCCATTTGTTATTTATTCGCCCTCCCCTGAGAGAGTGGTGTGAAAAATATGAGCCAGAAAGTGTCTGATGCAACTTGAAGAATTTCACTCGCTTCATTACTTCAATTTTCTGCACAGCTTGAAGTTAGATTAAATTCGCATATCATCATAAGGACAACCAATGGAAATTTGTTGCATATGTTTGTTGTTGGGGGAGCTCACATGAACAAGTGCCGATATTCATAGCATATTTTCAGGCTATATATTTTAATTTCCTTTGCTATGTTTCCCCACCACACGTAATGGGGAAAAAAGGAAAATTCCTTCTTTATATGCAAATGCAAATTTTATATCAACAATTTGCTTACTTGACAAGGCATCTAAGAGGCTACGAGGGTTATACATAAATAGTTTTGTGGTAACTGCATGTTTGGCCTTTACAAAAAGAAAAAATAAATAAATATGCACATCCTGCCTTCTAATTTTAGGGGGTTGATTGTATTTTCTTTGGTTTTCTCTTCGGCTCAATGGTGTTGTTTGCCTGATCTCATATGCTTTAAGGGTTCAGCAATATTTCCACAATAGAATGTATAAGAATCTGTTGAACTGCTTTTGAAATTATGAAAAACAAAAACAAAAAATTATTAAATTAATAAGCAAGAAAAAAAAACCAAAGCATAACGGATGTGAGAGACCCAAGGAAAAACAAAGGAAATATGAACATTGTCTTAAAATGCATGGAAGATATATGTACTATATATATTTGAGACACTAGAAAGTATATAACGAAAGATATATACAAGAATATACAAGGAGGAATCCAAATACAAATTTTGCCATTGCCGGCTTTTAGGATAAATAAAAGAGAGTTAATAAAATGGGAAACGTAAAACCCGGAGACAGAGAGAGAGGGAAAGTGGTGAATTGAAATTTTATAGATAAAAAAGGTGAGCGAGCTTATTCTCTTTTAATTTCCTTATGGGTCTCCAGTTTCTCTTGGTTTTCAATTTTACTCTGTCTCTCACTCTCCCTCTCTTAACAATTGTTCTCTTTCTTGACCCTAACCCTCGTTTGGCCAAGTGTTTTGTTTGTTTTTCTCACGTGGTGAATTTCTACCGTTTTTATTTTTGTTTGCATTTCCTTTATTCCATATTCTAGTTTCCATCTGCCCCATTATCACCTCTTCACCTTGCCCGGTTTCCTTGCCGTTTATTGTTGCCACGGTGTTGCTGTTTTTACAACCGTTTCTTTGTATTTGTTTAACAACCATCTGTAAATGCCGGTTTAATTGTAAACGCTTTACTTAATATGTTTACAATTCTGCCATGTGATTTTTTGTTGTTGCTTTTCGTTTGTTGTTCCTCATTCTTCATTCGTTTCGTCTATGCCCTATTGTTTTTGAACTTTCATTTGAATTTCTCTATGGGAATGGCCTAGGCTCAGTGGGGAAGGGAGTGACCGAGAGTAAATGTGGTATGGAGTGGTGAGTGTGTTTTGCTTTACTACAACATTTATTCAATCACTACGCGCCTGAAAGTAGACTCTGATTAAATGTCATAAATGTTGAGAAAACAAAAATAAAAGTGTCAAGTGTTGATTAAGTTTAGTTGGGCACCCTCATGCAATTGTGTGTCATTGATTTGATTTTAATTAACGTTTATATCCCAAAGCCAAACTCTTTGTTCAGCATAATTACAGAGTGTTTGGGTTAAAGCTAACCGCGAACACTTGAGAATTATGAAAATTATGGATATTCTGAAAAAAAAACAACAAATAAAATTTAGATAATGGCAACTCAAACTATGTATTATAGAGAAATATCAATTAGGATAATATTTTGTAAATTATCATATTTGGATTAATACATTTTTTTGAAAAAAAAAAATTGTTGTGGTGAAAATCATCTGACCTCCATGAACATGTGTCCATCAGATATAATGATATTGATTTTCGCCATCTAATTTTACAAAACTGGATCAAATTTAGATATGACTCCCTATCACGGTTGCCACAGTTGGTAGAATTCTACCAAAAATTGTAGATTGTAGATCTAGCAAAATATTTTTCTTCACAAATTTTTTATAGAAATAAAATGCTGACATCATTTTCTATAGAAATAAAATTTTGACAAAATTTTGTACAAAACTAAAATTTTGGCAAAATTTTCTATAGAATAAAAGTTTGACTAAATTATCTATAGAAGTAAAATTTTGGCAATATTTTCTATAGAAATAAAATTTTGACAAAGTTTTCTATAGAAATAAAATTTGGACAAAGTTTTCTATAGAAATAAAATTTTAACAAAATTTTCCACAGAAATAAAATTTTGACAAAATTTTCTATCGAAATAAAATTTTGCCAAAATTTACTATAGAAATAAAATTTTGACAAAATTTACTATGGAAATAAAATTTTGACAAAATTTTCTATAGAAATAAAATTTTGACAAAATTTTCTATCGAAATAAAATTTTGCCAAAATTTACTATAGAAATAAAATTTTGACAACATTTTCTATAGAAATAAAATTTTGACAAAATTTCCTATAGAATAAAAGTTTGACAAAATTTCCTATAGAAATAACAATTTGACAAAATATCCTATGAAATAAAATGTTGACACAATTTTCTATAGAAATAAAATGTTGACAAAATTTTCTATCGAAATAAAATATTGACAAAATTTTCTACAGAAATAAAATTTTGACAAGATTTTCTAAAGAAATAAAATTTTTACAAAATTTTCTATAGAAATAAAATTTTGATAGAATTTTCTATAGAAATAAAATTTTGAGAGAATTTTCTATAGAAATAAAATTTTGACAAAATATTCTATAGAAATAAAATTTTGACAAAATTTTCTATTGAAATAAAATTTTGACAAAATTTTCTATAGAAATAAAAAATTGACAAAATTTCCTATGAAATAAAATGTTGACAAAATTTTCCATAGAAATAAAATGATGACAAAATGTTCTATAGAAATAACATTTTAACAAAATTTTTTACAGAAATGAAATTTTGACAATATTTTCTATAGAAATAAAATTTTGACAAAGTTTTCTATAGAAATAAAATTTTGAGAATATTTTCTATAGAAATAAAAGTTTAACAAAATTTTCCATAGAAATAAAATTTTGAGAAAATTTTCTATGGAAATAAAATTTTTTGAAAAATTTCTATAGAAATAAAATTTGGCGAAAATTTTCTATAGAAATAAAATTTTGACAAAATTTTCTATAGAAATATAATTTTGACGCAATTTTCTATAGAAATATGGTTTTAAGCTGAAATAAAAAAAAAACGACAGAAATACAATTTGGGGAAAATATTCTATTGATATAAAATGGTGACAAAATATTTTACAGAAATAAAATTTTGGCAAAATTTTCTTATAGAAATAATTTTTGACAAAAAATTTTTATAGAAATAAAATTTTTACAAAATTTTTTATAGAAATAACATTTTTTTGTTTATTATTGTTGGTTTCTCTTCAATCATTATTGTTGTTTTTGATCTCAGCTTAAAACCTTGCATTGACTAAACTACAAGTGTAGCTTAACCAACAGAGGAAAAGTATGCTTGTCAAATTTATTTGGGCAAAGCCCTACAGACTGCAAGATGGTTGGATGTAGAGCTGTTTCGGAATTACCACATTCCTCATCAGCATCCTCCACTTGGGGCAAAACTATCAACCAATTATCAGAATAAATTCGGGTACGATTTAGTTGAAATTTTGCACAGGGAGTAGAATTAGCATTGTAGCTATGCGTGCCCAATTTGGTTGAAATCGGTTTAAATTTAGATATAGCTCCCATATATATGTTTTCTGATTTCGGTCACTGGTCAAAATACCAACATTTTCCTTGTAAAATCGCCACTGCTCAGTCGAAAAGTTGTAAAAATGACTCCAATTTTCCTAAACTTCTAATACATATATATCGATCGATAAATCATAAATAAACTTTTGCGAAGTTTCCTTAAAATTTCTTCAGATTTAAATGTTTCCCATATTTATACCCTGCGCCACACTGTGGAACAGGATATTATTTTTTACGAACATTGTGTTCCACCCTAGTGCATTAGCCGACTTAAATTTTGAGTCTATAGATTTTGTAGAAGTCTGTCAAATTCTGTCCAGATCGAGTGATACTTAAATGTATGTATTTGGGACAAACCTTTATATATAGCCCCCAACACATTTGACGGATGTGGTATGGTATCGAAAATTTAGAACTACAAAGTGGTGCAGGGTATAATATAGTCGGCCCGCCCGACTTTAGATTTTCCTTACTTGTTTTCAATTAGGCCCCTGCTTTTATGTCGCTATTAGTGAGTGCTAAGAAAATACTAAATACTAAATAAATAAAAATATCAGAATATTTTGCGTAATAAATTTTTTGAAATATGAACATCTTATTTTGGTGAAAATTCATCACGATGCCAATCATAAATATTTATACTCAATTTTTGTAGAAAAATAAATTATATGGAAATACCACTTATGAGATTGTTTTCTACCCTACTGAGCTTCACGACGCGATTCGGACAAAACTGAATCACAGTGATATATATCTGTCTATTACATTTTTTCAATCCTATAAGTATGCAATACGTTATTTCAATTATACGACAGCTTATATGCCACCATTTATTGCTGTCAAGAAAATGCCAAATAGCAATTATGAGAAAATTTTAATTAATACATTTTTTTTTTTTTAAATATGAAAATTTTATACAATATTTTCGATTAACTACCAATAATACTTTTAAAAATCTTATTGTGCGAAAAATTCTTTGAACTGATAACTGCCTACCAGAAATGTTTTTTAGTGATCTCAGTCATTAGATTTGGATCTTGTTTAGATTTTGTCCCTATATACTTATAGAAATCCTAGAAGTATGCAATATTTTGTCAATGGTGACTATGCTTTTAGGACACTGTTAATTGGTGCTAAGAAAATACAATACCAAATATGAGCTAATTTTGATTATTTTTTTTTATATGAAATTGAAAAAAAAATTATTGTCCTGAAATTTATCTGATGTATGTGATACCTATCATAAATATTTATACCGATCTCTGCCGTTTGATTTAGAAAAAAAATAGCTACATAATACATATTTTTAAAATCCTAGAAGTATGCAATACTGTTTTTATACCCTGCGCCACACTGTGGAACAGGGTATTATAAGTTAGTGCATATGTTTGTAACACCCAGAAGGAGACGAGATAGACACATGGTGTCTTTGGCAATAATGCTCAGGGTGGGTCCCTGAGTGGATATAACCACGTCCGTCTGTCCGTCTGTCTGTGAACACATTTTTGTGATCAAAGTCTAGGTCGCAATTTAAGTCCAATCACCTTCAAATTTGGCACATGTTCCTAATTTGGGTCGGAATAGAACCCTATTGATTTTGGAAGAAATCGGTTCAGATTTAGATATAGCTCCCATATATATCTTTCGCCCGATATGCACTAATATGGACCCAGCAGCCAGAGTTTTATACCGTTTTGCTTGAAATTTTGTACAAACATAACACTTAGTCGTATTGTCAAGTGTGCAAAATTTGATTGAAATCGGTTCAGATTTAGATATAGCTCCCATATATATTTTGCGCCCGATATGGACTTATATGGCCCCACAAGCCAGATTTTTGGCCGAATTTAGTTGAAATTTTGCACTAGGAGTACAATTAGTAGCATAGTCAAGTGTGCAAAATTTGATTGAAATCGGTTCAGATTTAGATATAGCTCCCATATATATCTTTCGCCCGATATGGACTAATATGGTCCTAAAAGCCAGAGTTTTGGTCCAATTTGTTTGAAATTTTGCACTAGGAGTACAATTAGTAGTGCAGTTAAGTGTGCAAAATTTGATTGAAATCGGTTCAGATTTAGATATAGCTCCCATATATAGCTTTCGCCCGATTTACACTCATATGACGACAGAGGCCAATTTTTTGCTCCGATTCAGTTGAAATTTTGCACAGGGAGTAGAATTAGCATTGTTGCTATGCGTGCCAAATTTGGTTGAAATCGGTTCAGATTTAGATATAGCTCCCATATATATCTTTCGCCCGATTTACACTCATATGACCACAGAGGCCAATTTTTTTGCTCCGATTTAGTTGAAATTTTGCACAGGGAGTAGAATTAGCATTGTTGCTATGCGTGCAAAATTTGGTTGAAATCGGTTCAGATTTAGATATAGCTCCCATATATATCTTTCGCCCAATATGGACTAATATGGTCCAAAAGCCAGAGTTTTAGCCCAATTTGGTTGAAATTTTACACAGGGAGTTGATTTAGCATTGTAGCTATGCGTACCAAATTAGGATTCAGAAATCGATTCAGATTTAGATATAGCTCCCATATATAACTTTCGCCCAATATGGACTAATATGGTCCAAGAAGCCAGAGTTTTGGCCCAATGTGGTTGAAATTTTGCACTAGGAGTACAATTAGTAGTGTAATCAAGTGTGCTACATTTTATTGAAATCGGTTAAAATTTAGATATAGCTCCCATATATATCTTTCGCCCGATATGGACTTACAAAGTGGTGCAGGGTATAATATAGTCGGCTCCGCCCGACTTTAGACTTTTCTTACTTGTTTTATATGAAAATGTGTATATAAGAAATATTGATACTGACCTCCGTCATTTAATTTGAACAAAACTGGATTCAATTTATGGCTCCCTATTAGATTTGTTTAAATCCTAGGAGTATGCAATACTTCTTTCACTAATGCTCCTGCTTATATTAATTAGTCCTAAGAAAATACTAAATACCAATAATTAGAAGAATATTTTCATTTTTGTGAATGATTTTCAAAAAAATTTATTCTCTGATCTGCGTACCAATTATGAGAATATTTTGATTATTTTTTTTTATGATATTCGAAACATGTTATTGTGCTGAAAATTCTCGTATCTGCGTTATGCTTACCATAATTACCATCTCTTCCGTTTGATTTGAACAAACTTGGATCAAATTAAGATAAGGCCACCTATTAAGTTTTTCATACTAAAAGTATGCAATATATTTTTTCAACTATGCCCCTACTTGTATGCTACCATTAGTCGGTGCTAAGAAAATGTCACTTATATACAACCAGGGAAAATGTACTATGACATACCACCAAACAAGGGCATTGTGATTCTGTACACTTTGCCATATATGTTGTGTGCATGTGTGTGTGTTCCGATATTAGTATATTAAGACATGCTTGTCTTTTGTCTCCCTAAAGTATGCCATAAAAATGTCACATAAACAGTGCCGAATGCCGTTTTTACCATTCTTAACATAATTGGAGCTTAAAATAAATTCAGTTTCATTTCGTCGCATGAAGCCTCACGCTTGGTACTCTATGGTTGTACTAGGCTCTCGTGCCTTCATCTCTGATGAGATGCGATGAGTTGATGGGCTTAAAAGAGGAATTCATCGGAATTAAAGAGTTTTAGCCTAAAAGTATGCTCTGTTAATATAGGCTACGCATTGCATACAAATGTTGAGGAAAATTGTTTTGTTCTTGTACGTGTGTGTGGGTGGGTGAGTGTTTCGTAGATTTCATTCTTGAGTACTGGTAGTTCTTTTTGTCTGGGTACTTTGTCGAGATACGTTTATTGTTTTAGAGATTATTTTAAAATGGTTATTTGGAGATGTGTAGATTTTGTAAATAATGTAATGTTTGGGCCACGTTTGGATGTTGGTTTTTTGTTTTTTTTTTTTTACTTTCATTTTAATTAGGAACATGGCTTCACGTTGGAAATTCCTGACAAGGAAAACTAGTATGGGTATTGAAGTACTCACAAGAATGAGACAAATATAGGTTTTGTTAGGTATGACTTTAAATTTAAATTTTATGGTATTTTAAATAATTATATTGGAAACATGTAGAAAGTCGGCCGGGGCCGACTATATCATACCCTAAACCACCACTACTGAATTAGTAAACATAAGTCTTTGTGGGGTTATCATTGGTGTCGGTTTTGGAGATAAATCGCATTTCCATAGTTAAAAGCATAAATGGGTACATGCTTATGGGAGGAGCTACATTTGTTTCTGCACCTACAGAGTTAGTATGCCATTATTAAAAAGCAAGAAATCGCTCAATTAGCAGAGATAGAAAATTCAGTACTATAGTACTTTTTTCAATACTTTTTCACCCCGGTTAGTACCGTAGTACCCCCTCGAATGATTTAGTACCTTTTGTGTAGACATTTTTGAGCTGATATCAGACTTATGGTACAATAGTTTTGACCAAATATTTTAATATTTTAAGAAAGTCTTTAACAAACTTATTTGTTAATAGTCTTTTACAAATTCGGAAAACAGACAAGTTCATGCGGGAAAAAAACTCGATTTTGTAAAAGCCATAGTCAAAAATACGATTTTATTGAATTTCAAGAATGTGTGTTTCAATACCCGCTTCCACACGAACACTTTCTAAATAGATAAGAAGTTATCGATCGCGTACTAAAACAACCATTACAATCATGGTCGAAACTTGAGACAAAAATATTATTTTGCAAAAATTTTTTTATTCAGAAAGTTTTGACAAAATTTTATTTCTCCAGAAAGTTTTATCAAAATTTTATTTATACAGAAAATGTTGTCACACAATGAATTTTGTTAAAATTGTATTTTCAATGAATTTTGTTAAAATCGTATTTTATTTTTTGTCAACGTTTTATTTCTATAGAAAATTTGGCAAACTTTTATTTCTATAAAAAATTCTAATACAAATTATCTATAGAAAATTTTATCAAAATTTTACTTCTATAGAAAATTTTATCAAAATTTAATTTCTTTTGAAAATTTTATCAAAATTTAATTTCTATTGAAAAATTTGTCAAAATTTTATTTCTATAGAAAATTTTCTAAAAATTTTAGTTCTATAGAAAATTTTATCAAAATTTCATTTCTATAGTAAATTGGGTCAAAATTTTATTTCTATAGAAAATTTGGTCAAAATTTTATTTCTATTGGAAATTTTGTCAAAATTTTATTTCTATAGAAAATTCTGTCAAAATTTATTCTATTGTGATTTTAATCAAATGGTTTCGTCAAAATTTATTTTCTATACAAAATTTTGTCAAACTTTCATTTCTATAGAAAATTTTGTCAAAATTTTATTTCGATAGTAAATTTTGTCAAAACTTTATTTCTATAGAAAATGATACCAATTTTTTTTTCTATAGAAAATTTTATTTCTACAGAAAATTTTGTCATAATTATATTTCTATAGAAAATTCTGTCAAAACTTATTCTAGTGTGATTATAATCAACTGGTCTCGTCAAAATTTTCTTTCTATAGAAAATTTTGTCAAAATTTTATTTCTATAGAAAATTGTGTCAACATTTTATTTCATAGGATATTTCGTCAAATTGTTATTTCTATAGGAAATTTTGTCAAACCTTTATTCTACAGAAAATTTTGCCAAAATTTTAGTTTTGTACAAAATTTTGTCAAAATTTTATTTCTATAGAAAATGTTGTCAAAATTTTATTTCTATAGAAAATTTTGTCAAAATTTTATTTCTATAGTAAATTGGGTCAAAATTTTATTTCTATAGACAATTTGGTCAAAATTTTATTTCTATTGGAAATTTTGTCAAAATTTTATTTCTATAGAAAATTCTGTCAAAATTTATTCTATTGCGATTTTAATTAAATGGTTTCGTCAAAATTTAATTTCTATACAAAATTTTGTCAAACTTTCATTTCTTTAGAAAATTTTGTCAAAATTTTATTTCGATAGTAAATTTTGTCAAAACTTTATTTCTATAGAAAATGATACCAAATTTTTTTTCTATAGAAAATTTTATTTCTACAGAAAATTTTGGCATAATTATATTTCTTACATGTTAGCCTGATACCGAAACAGGCAATTGACGTCCAAATGCATTATATCTAATTATACAATTATTATTCGAGCTTTATGGACAGATATAGATTAAGGAACATGGTTAATAGAGCCATTGAAAAGAAAACGCCAGATACAAATCTATACACGCCTGGACTGTACATGTTTCGGTTCGGGCGAATGAACCTTTTCCTGACAAGGAAAACTAGTATGGGTATTGAAGTACTCACAAGAATGAGACAAATATAGGTTTTGTTAGGTATGACTTTAAATTTAAATTTTATGGTATTTTAAATAATTATATTGGAAACATGTAGAAAGTCGGCCGGGGCCGACTATATCATACCCTAAACCACCACTACTGAATTAGTAAACATAAGTCTTTGTGGGGTTATCATTGGTGTCGGTTTTGGAGATAAATCGCATTTCCATAGTTAAAAGCATAAATGGGTACATGCTTATGGGAGGAGCTACATTTGTTTCTGCACCTACAGAGTTAGTATGCCATTATTAAAAAGCAAGAAATCGCTCAATTAGCAGAGATAGAAAATTCAGTACTATAATACTTTTTTCAATACTTTTTCACCCCGGTTAGTACCGTAGTACCCCCTCGAATGATTTAGTACCTTTTGTGTAGACATTTTTGAGCTGATATCAGACTTATGGTACAATAGTTTTGACCAAATATTTTAATATTTTAAGAAAGTCTTTAACAAACTTATTTGTTAATAGTCTTTTACAAATTCGGAAAACAGACAAGTTCATGCGGGAAAAAAACTCGATTTTGTAAAAGCCATAGTCAAAAATACGATTTTATTGAATTTCAAGAATGTGTGTTTCAATACCCGCTTCCACACGAACACTTTCTAAATAGATAAGAAGTTATCGATCGCGTACTAAAACAACCATTACAATCATGGTCGAAACTTGAGACAAAAATATTATTTTGCAAAAATTTTTTTATTCAGAAAGTTTTGACAAAATTTTATTTCTCCAGAAAGTTTTATCAAAATTTTATTTATACAGAAAATGTTGTCACACAATGAATTTTGTTAAAATTGTATTTTCAATGAATTTTGTTAAAATCGTATTTTATTTTTTGTCAACGTTTTATTTCTATAGAAAATTTGGCAAACTTTTATTTCTATAAAAAATTCTAATACAAATTATCTATAGAAAATTTTATCAAAATTTTACTTCTATAGAAAATTTTATCAAAATTTAATTTCTTTTGAAAATTTTATCAAAATTTAATTTCTATTGAAAAATTTGTCAAAATTTTATTTCTATAGAAAATTTTCTAAAAATTTTAGTTCTATAGAAAATTTTATCAAAATTTCATTTCTATAGTAAATTGGGTCAAAATTTTATTTCTATAGAAAATTTGGTCAAAATTTTATTTCTATTGGAAATTTTGTCAAAATTTTATTTCTATAGAAAATTCTGTCAAAATTTATTCTATTGTGATTTTAATCAAATGGTTTCGTCAAAATTTATTTTCTATACAAAATTTTGTCAAACTTTCATTTCTATAGAAAATTTTGTCAAAATTTTATTTCGATAGTAAATTTTGTCAAAACTTTATTTCTATAGAAAATGATACCAATTTTTTTTTCTATAGAAAATTTTATTTCTACAGAAAATTTTGTCATAATTATATTTCTATAGAAAATTCTGTCAAAACTTATTCTAGTGTGATTATAATCAACTGGTCTCGTCAAAATTTTCTTTCTATAGAAAATTTTGTCAAAATTTTATTTCTATAGAAAATTGTGTCAACATTTTATTTCATAGGATATTTCGTCAAATTGTTATTTCTATAGGAAATTTTGTCAAACCTTTATTCTACAGAAAATTTTGCCAAAATTTTAGTTTTGTACAAAATTTTGTCAAAATTTTATTTCTATAGAAAATGTTGTCAAAATTTTATTTCTATAGAAAATTTTGTCAAAATTTTATTTCTATAGTAAATTGGGTCAAAATTTTATTTCTATAGACAATTTGGTCAAAATTTTATTTCTATTGGAAATTTTGTCAAAATTTTATTTCTATAGAAAATTCTGTCAAAATTTATTCTATTGCGATTTTAATTAAATGGTTTCGTCAAAATTTAATTTCTATACAAAATTTTGTCAAACTTTCATTTCTTTAGAAAATTTTGTCAAAATTTTATTTCGATAGTAAATTTTGTCAAAACTTTATTTCTATAGAAAATGATACCAAATTTTTTTTCTATAGAAAATTTTATTTCTACAGAAAATTTTGGCATAATTATATTTCTTACATGTTAGCCTGATACCGAAACAGGCAATTGACGTCCAAATGCATTATATCTAATTATACAATTATTATTCGAGCTTTATGGACAGATATAGATTAAGGAACATGGTTAATAGAGCCATTGAAAAGAAAACGCCAGGCTAACATGTAATATAATAAGCAACGATGAGCCCGTCGTAAAACTAGGAAAAACACGACTAATGTACGCGTTAGAATTGTTGTTGTATCCTGGAAACCAGTTTCTGTTAATTGTCATATGTTGTAGTTGACTGTAGAAACAATAAGCATTGTTCGACTGTTCACCACTTAGGTGAATTCTAACAAATTAGCTTTCTAAAAATAAATTTCGTGTTGTTGCATTACTATGTAACAAAACGAAATAAAAATAAGATTAAGGGACTTGTAAGTTATATGAAAAGATGATGTACAGTGGGAGAAAAGATGATTCAATTTGTAAGAGGAAATTTCCCAAATGTTTTCTCCATAAGGAGTTAGCATAAAGGGCCCAAAATTGAGTTATATCTCCCAGCCAGATCTATACTAAAGGCTGTGGAAAGGTTCATTCGCCCGAACCGAAACATGTACAGTCCAGGCGTGTATAGATTTGTATCTGGCGTTTTCTTTTCAATGGCTCTATTAACCATGTTCCTTAATCTATATCTGTCCATAAAGCTCGAATAATAATTGTATAATTATATTTCTATAGAAAATTCTGTCAAAACTTATTCTATTGTGATTATAATCAACTGGTCTCGTCAAAATTTAATTTCTATAGAAAATTTTGTTAAAATTTTATTTCTATAGAAAATTTTGTCAAAATTTTATTTCTATAGAAAATTTTGATGCCTATCGAAAGTTTTGTCAAAATTTTATTTCTATAGAAAATGTTGTCAAAATTTAATTTCTATTGAAAAATTTTTCAAAATTTTATTTCTATAGAAAATTTTATCAAAATTTAATTTCTATTGAAAATTTTGTCAAAATTTTATTTCTATAGAAAATTTTGTCAAAATGTTATTTCCATAGAAAATTTTATCAAAATTTTTTTTTCTATAGGAAATTTTGTCAAAATTGTATTTCTGTAGAAAATTCTGTCAAAATTGTATTTCTATAGAAAATTTTATCAAAATTTTATTTCTACAGAAAATTTTATCAAAATTAAATTTCTATAGGAAATTTTGTCAAAATTTTATTTCTATAGAAAATTTTGCAAAATTTTATTTCTATAGAACATTTTCTTAAAATTTTGATTTCTATTAAAATTTTGTCAAAATTTTATTTCTATAGAAAATTTTGTCAAAATTTAATTTCTATAGAAAATGTTGTCAAAATTTTATTTCTATAGAAAATTTTGTCAAAATTTTATTTTATAGTAAATTATGTCGAAGTTTTATTTCTATTGAAAATTTTGTCAAAATGTTATTTCTATAAAAGGTTAGGTTAGGTGGCAGCCCGATGTATCAGGCTCACTTAGACTATTCAGTCCATTGTGATACCACATTGGTGAACTTCTCTCTTATCACAGAGTGCTGCCCAATTCCATGTTAAGCTCAATGACAAGGGACCTCCTTTTTATAGCCGAGTCCGAACAGCGGCCCACATTGTAGAGAAGCTTTGAAACCCTCAGAAATGTCACCAGCAATACTGAGGTGGGATAATCCACTGCTGAAAAACTTTTTGGTGTTCGGTCGAAGCAGGAATCGAACCCACGAGCTTGTGTATGCAAGGCGGGCATGCTAACCATTGCACCACGGTGGTTCCCAAGAGAGCTTTATCTATATTGCGACCGGAATCTTGCGAACAGCAAATACATGGACAGACGGATGGACAGACGGACGGACACCAAGGGCTAGATCGATTCCGAAGGTGATTCTGAGTCGATCGGTATATATTTTATAGGATCTAAAATCAATATTTTTGGTAGGCACATTTTTTGGCAGATCGAAGTTATTATACCCTGACCACTATGTGGTTTAGGGTATAAAAAGAAATCTTTGTTCTCTCGACCATTGGTTTTTTGCAGTGTACCATAAAAAAAATGTATGCTTCTTTTTTACACTAGGTTAATCTACAACAACCTTTCACTTTATACTGTTTACATATGAAACGGGATTAAAAAAAATACGCATATATAATCCTAAAAGTATGCTGTAGAAAATATGCGTAAGCAAATAAAGATACTCGGTGGTAGTTTTAAGCTTATTATAGTGTTAAACTGTGGAAACAGAAAAAAAACTTTTAACAAGATATTTATGCAGGTGGGAAATAAAAAATAATTCGATTATTTAATGAAAAAAATAAAAGTTTATGTTGAGAAATTTTCTTAAAAGTTATTATTTTTTTTAGGGGTTGAGCATTTTTTGTTAAACACCTTTTAAATATGAGTTTTTGTTATAAGAGAATAGAAAATTCGCATATAGATAACATTAGCAAATAATTATACTCTTCAGAGAATCGGGCTATATTTAATTATGGGTCTAAATGTGAATGCTTTCAAAAAATATTTAAACTTCCCAGCAAAAACTCTCATTACCCGGTAATCTTGTAGGTAAGCCGTTTTAAAAAATAATAACCACTTATTAATTGGCATCGCTCCGGATTACATTTACATACGCATGTCCTAGGAGGAAAGTACTTCTCTCCAGGCATACTTTCGGCCATGAAATAAGTAGTGCTTTTAAAGCATATAATAACATAATATGTAATCACTTATTCGTAGATACACCAAAGCTTGTAAAATAGCCACTTATTGTCTCAGGCAACCAAATCACGAAAATATTGATTTCTATTGCGATTACAATGGATCAAAATATGGCGAGTAATGGTGTAATAGGAGCACTACACCCAGAAAAAAGTGTCTTCGAAACTAAAGGAAAAAATATTCATCCATTTAGATTAGCCATTTTATTTGCATTAAGTTAAATTACACTAGTTTACACTGAAAATGTACACTTGATGAGAGCCGACCTTTTTTATGTATTTTGATCTGCTGAATTCGAAAAAAAAATGTTTAAAAATTTTCTATGGAGTAGTTTTTGAGATATCCTGTTATTTTTATTTTTTCGCTCTTTTCTCTCTAAACAAATTATATCTCGAGTTAAAAATGTCCGATTATATCGTTGTTGGTACTTAAATGAAAGGTATTAAAATGACGAATAATCGGGTACAATTGTATCTGTGATAAGTTAAGTGGTTTAAAAATTTTCGATGCGAAAAGCCAAATTTTCAAAAAATTTACAAAGGACCTTTTCCGCCAGAAAAGTATAAACCATTGAAAAAACGTCTGGAAGAGAAGTTCATGATCGTATAGATGATACTCTAACGTAAGTAATAAGATCAACTAGAAGAAAAACGACCGAAAAATGTCGTTCCATAAAAAAAAAATTTGATTTTTTTTCGAATTCAGCAGATCAAAATACATAAGAAAATTTGCCTTTCATTAAGTGTACATGAATTTTTTATTTTTTTGTAAACTAGTGTTATTGTGTGAAATAATAAAATTTACTTGCTTCAGTAAAAAAAATCCTATCCTGAAAGCAGTTAGGAATAGTTCATTAACTACCCACAAAAAAATTTCACGAAAATTTTTCCAATTAAAATTTTATTTGAGTTTTAAAAAATATTCAATTAAAAATTTAATTTATTCAACAAATTTTTTAATTGAAATAAAAATCAATCACAAAAATAATAGTATCAATTAATAACATTTCTGTGATTGAAGACATTTCAATTACAAATTAATTGTATCAATTAATTTCGTGATTGAATCACAAAAAATTTATGGCATTTTACTAATACTGTTTTCTTCGCAGGGTATACGAATTTACTACTGAACAGGAAAATTTTATCCACTGATAACAAAGCATTCGTAAAAATGAACAAAAACCGAACAAAAACTAAAACCAAATTTAGTAAAATTTCTTATAAAATGATAACTCTGACTTCCTTTATTATAGAAAGCTTATCATTCATACGAATAACACTTAGCATAGAAAAATATTTCAGTTCATTCGTACTAAGAAGTATTCAATCCTTTAAATTCTATTTCATTAAGCCAACTGCCTAAAACTATTCGAAAATTATTAGGCATTATATTTATTTTTGTCATTACAAGTAAGTCATTATAACTCACCTCAATGTAATGCAACGTGTAATGACAGCATTACTCCTGGTAATGCCAATTGTAATGAGATGTGGTTACCTAGTTTTTGCTGGGTTTGTTGGGTCTCTGGCCAATATTTCAATACGTTATAGATATAATGACAAAGTTAATTGACCCCCATACTATGGTGGTGTCTATAAAGTGGTGATATAATTTTGCTGCAAGTTTGGAAAAAAAATTCTGTTAAAATCAGAAAAAAAATATTTGTGACTAATGCAAGCTATGGGCAAGTCATAGCTATGTCGTTTTCTACTCCACAAAAACGTTTCGTAGAGCATGGTTAGGAATAAAATAATTAAAAACTCAAATGTATGCAATGTACGTGTTATTGAGAAACTGCCTAAAAGTAGGCAACATAAATTCACATTTATATTTTCCCATGTAAACTCCTTGAAGGACATAGAGAATTATTCTCGTATCATTGAGTAAAGACTTATTCCGTTTTTTATCGAAATGTATAGGAATATGGAAGCGATATGATGCATTTGTTCTTTACTGTATATATATGAGGGGCTCTATTAATCAATCATTGAAAAGAGAGACAGAATGAGAAAATCGCTTTACGAGTTCAAGATAGGATCAGGAGTAACTACGCCTCGCTTCTTTACTTTAACATTTGTCGACAACGGTTGTCAGTATTCGTCTAGTGAAGTGAGATGACCCAGTATTGGTCTTAAATTCTAAAGCATTATGACTTTTGCGAACCCCTGAAAAAGTCTACTTTCTATGGGAAATGCACGAGAATTTACTTCGAAAAAAAATTGTAACACACTGATTAATTGACGCTTTGTCCACCGCTTGACATTACTTTTTTCCATCTTTATGACAACATATGGATATCGCATAGAAAAAATGATCCGTCTTTTGATTCAGTCTCCCAATCGACCCAAATTTTGGCTTTCTCATAAGAACGAAAATTCTGGAACGAAAATTCTAGCCAGGTCTTATTAATTAACTCAATCAAATAGAAAACAAATATGTTGTATTGCCATTGTAACATGCAAACCAAGACAAAAATCCTCATCATCCTCATTCATTGCTACTACACAGAAAAGAAATATCACTAAAATTTTTTCCAATTAAAATTTTAATTGAATCTTAAAAAAATATTCAATGAAATATTCAATTGCTTTAACAAATGTTTTAATTGAAACAAAAATCACCAAAAAGCCTATTAGAAAAAAAAATCAAAAAAAAAAATCAATCAAAAAAATTGGTTGTATCAATGAATTGTTTAATTGGAACAATTAATTTTTTAATTGACGTTGGTGATTGCTACTATCATTTCTGTGATTGAAGACATCTCACTTAAAAATTAATTGGATCAATTAATTTCGTCATTGAAGACAAAAACTATTTTTTCCTGTGTATATGCAATAGTTCATATTAAAACTAAAAGCCTATAAGTAGGCACAAATAAATGTAAAATACAATAAAATTTATTTCAATTATTGCCTTTGCCATTAGTATTTCAATAGTATTAAATGTAAAAACTAAAAGCCCACATTAAAATATAGTGAGTATCATAAATCAACATAATAGGCAGCCTAAAAGTATGCTCTCGAATCATAAAGTATAACTGTGTTTAACATTTTCCTAGCATCATATAGGACAATTTTTGTGTTTTAAACTCATTGGAATTGTTTTGAAAGTAATCATCATTGCGTGACACCTATGATATGCATACATTGAAACCTAAGCCTGAAAACATGCTGTACAATCGATATAAATTTATATTTAAAAAAATCTATGTTCACATTGGGATTACTAGCAGAAATATTTATATCAATACAGACAAATACAAAAGGAGTGTTTCAATCATCAATTTATGAAATATGCAAATGAGTTTATCAAAACACAAACCTAAAAGTATGCAATAAATGAAAAACAAATTTAAAATATAAACGTATATAAAAACCATATTGTAAATATGGTTTCCAAAACAAAAACATAAATATTTATTAACAAATTAAAAAAAAAATACAATATCAACCATTTGAATAATTGTAGTTTATAAAAATAGTGTAAAAAATATTCCCCCGAAGGTATACTATGGAAAAAGTTTTAAAAATAATAGTGTTTTAAAAACAAATAAAAAATATAATGTAATAAAAAAGTTAACAAAATATAATAAAATAGGCTTTAATAAAAACAAAAATTCAAAAAGTGCCATATTTACATAGAGATATACCATAAGCCTGAAAGCAGGCAACAAAATTTTCTACAAAGTGTTTATAAAATCTCCATTCTAGCAAATTTAGCTATGTGTTCTTTTCAAACAAAAAAATTCAATAAGGTGTTTTAAAATTTTTATATATATTTTTTTTTTGGTTCTTTCAACAGCAAGAAAATTAAAAAAAAAGTTTACCAAAAGCAAAACCAATCAATTTCTATAAAAAAAATTTAAATATGTATAAAAAACTAAATCAACGAAAAAATAAAAATGTTAAATTAAAGCCTCTTAATGCAGGTTTATAAACAAAAAAACTGCGAAAAATTCTAAACAAAATGTTGTGAACCGTCTTTGGATAGAAAAAAAAAAACAAAAACTAAATAGGAAACATAAATCTATAGTCTCCCTAGAAAGACGACCAGCAAACAGAATATAAATACAAAAATTATTCAACCTTCATATCAATCAACATATCCTAGAAAATTGATATCCTCATCACCATTATCAATAGAGATTGCTTCATTATAATTTCTTTAGTAGCTTTTGGTATTGCCATCTAAAATCCACAAAATGACTGCCAAAACCAATGATAGTGATATGCCTAAAATGGCTCCTGAAATACCACGTCTCAATTCGGAACTAGCCGCACAAGCTGCCATAAGAGCACAACAAATTTTACGTAAACAAGCCTCCCAAGAGGATCATCCGCCAGCGCCTTCAATGGCCAGTAATCATGCAAAACCCCCATTGCATTTGCCTCCAAAACCAGCTGGAGCCCTACCACCACCATTGCCGCCACAACATAATAAACCAGTTCCTGCTATACCGGCTCGCTCTTCGGATCGTTCAACACCGCCTGAGATACCACCCAAGCGTCATAGTTTGAAAAGTTTACCCGATGGTTTTAATTTGCCTCCGCCTGGCCGGGTACCACCACCATTACCAAGAAAACCTGGGTCAGCACAATGTTCCGCACAAAATAGTGCCCAGAATTCTCCTCTTTCGGTGGCAAAATTCAAAGATAAGCCGCCAGTACCACCGGAAAAGCCCGAAGCGAAAAGATCTTCCAATCCTTTTGATTTGCCGCTAGACAAAAATGTGCCCTCTCCAGCGCCCACTCGAGCCAGTGATGTTAAAAAATCTTCCACTGCTTCCTCCTCGAATTCTTCCTCGTCTCGTATATCACCATCGGAGGATTTTGGTTCCGAAGATGCCTTACGAGGCATAGAAAGTGGTTTGCGTAACATGGAGAGAGCCATGCAAGAACAAATGAATTTACGTTCCTTGGAAGCACAAAATAATTTCGATATGCAATTTAAGGCAGCCCTTAGTTCGGGCAACCGTCATGTTTCTGCTGTAAATATTCGAGCTGCAGCCTATGAACGCAATCTCTCCTTGGATGAAAATTCCGTACAAAATGCTGCCGCTGCTGCAAGACAATCAATAGAGGAAATCAAACAATTGAGAGCTCAAGCTCTGCAAAATTCCTCCACCAATAATCTAAGCCAATTGGAACAGAGTCAACAGCAGGCTATGCGTTCCACTATAGAACATCATATGCGTTCCTTGGATCGTAATCTACCATTGGAATTGCAATATAGCCGTCATCGATCACATGTTCCCACTAGCAACAATGATTTTACCAAACCACAAGGACCGGTACCAGGTCCTGTACCACCTTCCGGTCAACCGCCTGTAACAACAGCAGCACCTAGTGGTCCCATGCCTCTTAGTTCTGAATTTCGTGAACATATTCGCCAACAGTTGTTGGGTAATATTCCCGGAAATGTTGTCCATAATACTGGACAAAGTCCCGGATCTGCAGCTGCTGCGGCTTTGCTGCAACATCAGGCTCAATCGAGGGCTGCTGCAGCAGCTGCAGCCGCCGCCCAAGGATCGACAGTGGCCGCTTTGACACGTGAAGAAATGCGCTTGCGCAGACGTTCATCACATGATGAGACTCAATTGGCTCAAAGTCCTCAATTACCGGGTATGAGAAGTATTTTGGGATTTTGTTTTTTAATTTTTCAAAATAAAATTGCTTTTATTGTGAATTGTTTGTTTTTGGTTTTTTAATCCAATATTTTTATTGGTATTTTTGATTTTTAGTATAGTTTGATATTAGGGGGTTATAATAATTGAAAATAATATAAATTATTCATAAGGCTTATGAATAAGTTCATTAAATCATAACATTTATGAATTAGCCCATAAATCTTCTCTTATCTTTGAATGTTAAAAATCTAAATTATATTGAATTTTGACGTAGTGAAACTTCCGCTACAATCCGTGATTTTTTTTTTCAATTCAAGAAAGTTGGTTACCCAGAAAGAAAGTACAAAAATACAATGTCCACAGTAGGAATCTCATTTGACGCTTTTCCCGACACCTGGTAGTGATCCCGGACATTCAGACTACAAGGCGGGAATGTAACCATGATGGCTAATACGAATTTTTAATTTTGACAACCTTCTAGTACAAAATTATCGTAGAAGACATTAGGGAGATGTTGCCATGTTATAGGCAATTGGATGAGCAAGGTGATTAGAACTTTAATAATCTGAAACTACCAACATGAATTTCGCAATCAGCAACGGATGATTCCTCTACGTTTAGTTGGATTGGAAATATGTGAATTCGTTGATTCATAAATAAAAACCGGTCAGTTCATGATGACGCATTAGGTTGCCGATGCAATGTTGGCGCCTGACTCGTGAGGAATCGGTTCCGTGCTCATGGTAGGTGGATGACAGTCTATCTTCAGTGTCTACCCCAAGTAGTTAGTTCTTCGTGATTAGTGTTCATTTCTTGTCACAAAACAATTTCCTACAGAATAGGTGGCCTCTTAAAGAGATAGAACTGATGGCCTAAACCTCTGTGACTGTGTGAACTGCAAAACACAATCTAAGTAATTCAGCTTTTGGCGAAACCTCAGTAATTGAAACAAAGCTGAAAACTGCGGGATTTAACTCCCACCGAATTTTCGGTGATTAAAATGTACGCCGATACTTCAGAACTGACTTCCGAAACTTCAGTGAACAAACTGGAAGATTAAACTCTCAAAAATTACACTACTGGCCCATACCTCAGCGATTGTACTGCAGTGCTTGAACTGCAAGACAAAACACTTAACCCTCTAATGCCCAAGCCCAAGCTTTATTTAATAAGGAAGCTTTTAGTAAAACACACCTTAAGACAACAAAAATGGGCAAAATAAAAAGAAAACTTATTTGAAACTATTCAAGAGGCTTTGCAGCATATGGGAGCCACCGTGGTGCAATGGTTAGCATGCCCGCCTTGCATACACAAGGTCGTGGGATCGATTCCTGCTACGACCGAACACCAAAAAGTTTTTCAGCGGTGGATTATCCCACCTCAGTAATGCTGGTGACATTTCTGAGGGTTTCAAAGCTTCTCTAAGTGGTTTCACTGCAATGTGGAACGCCGTTCGGACTCGGCTATAAAAAGGAGGTCCCTTATCATTGAGCTTAACATGGAATCGGGCAGCACTCAGTGATAAGAGAGAAGTTCACCAATGTGGTATCACAATGGACTGAATAGTCTAAGTGAGCCTGATACATCGGGCTGCCACATAACCTAACCTAACCTTTGCAGCATATGCTGAATTTTACGGTATACAATTTTCTTGCTTAGCTCTCTTGCTTTTGTGTCGTTAACATTGAAAATTTAATCAGCTGGAAAAAATTGGGGCATTAAAGGGTTAAGCTATTATCTTAATTGGTAATCAATTCAGGCTCGCCAGCAGCTTCGGATATGGTAATCGTTCTTGCAACTTGAAGTGTAGGTCGCAAAGAGATGTTCTTTTCTGGGGTATCACAATGGACTGAATACCAAAAGTGAGCCTAAAATAGCTGACTACCACTATACTAACCTTAGGTCGTCACTTAAGCGATTGAATTGATAGCCGAAACCTCTGCGTGATTGCGTGATACACTGGCCGCAAGAAAAAGTTCATCACTGTGGTATCACAATGGACTGAATATTATAAGTTAGCTTGAAATAATAGGCCGGCGCTATACCTAACCCAATCTAACCGTAGGTCGCAACTTAACCCTTTGACTACCGACGTCCACTTCAAGATCATATTTCCAAGTTTACTTTTATAGACCCAGCAAAACAGCGTCGCACAAAACAGTAGTGAAAATGTTCTTTTTGTATCCGAAAGTGTTGCCAAATTGACGCAGAAGCGATAAATTTAACATGGGCTTGTCATAAGACGGATGTCCACCATTTCAACAGCCGTTGCATCACTTCTTAAAGTGTGAAGTGAATTCAGTGTTTTTTATGTGAATTAAAAAATTTTATGATATTTTGATAAATAAACAATTTTTATTTTTTTTATGTTTCTTAATGCATTATAAAGCTTGTCTGGAACCTTTGACATCAAATAATTTCAAAAATTCGCAATTTTTTTAGAAAGAAATTTATAATTTTTTTGACAAAATTTAAATAATTTGTACCATTTCATTAATTCATAATCTGTTTTTAGCCTATTTTAAATCAAAACAGCCTATTTAAAATGGCCGTAAGTTCGACCAGTTCGAATCTTATGTACCCTCCACAATCGAATTACTTGGGTTGTGGTATCTTAAAACTTCTTAACATCGTTTTCTAAATTGTGAGTTAGTCCATACGTGGTACACGCAAAAAAATAATTCTTTCCTCCCAAACGAAATTTTAGACAAACAAAGTTCGTTTCTCATTTGCTTTTCGTTGAAAGGAAGTGCATTTGGAAGAAAAGTATATACTTTTTGTGATAAACGTTTATTCTTTTCCAGGATGTAAAAACAATTTCATAAAGACTAACTCAAAAAAATTTTTTTCTGGCTAATTGCATTTTCCCTCACATCTTTCTCACTTCCACGAAGTTTTTTAGTTCTTAGCACTTTTTCTGTAATACCAACAATGTAGAAGAAATTTTTTTACCTTTCGCCTGGACGGAGAATCGAACCGCGGACCATGCACTTTCTAAGACAACACACTAACCACTGAGCTATGTACCTGTTATGGTCATCAATAGATAAATATCCATATAAGTTATATTTATATAGCATAGCTTGCGGCGCCCACGAACCGAATAAACAAAGTTTATTTAAAAGAAACAAACATTTAGTTTGGCACCGTGGAGCAGTGGTTGCTATGTCCGACTTGCATGCCAAGGGTCGTGGGTTCGATCCCTGCTTCGACCAAAGTTTGTTTTTTTTTTGTTTTTTTTTTACATATATTCCAGATATGTTCGGAAGATTCCGAAAAAATGTTCAACATTACATTGTAGTATATTAAATTTTGAACTGTAAACTGTGTCTTATTAAAGACCTAAAGTCGGAAAAGAACAGTGTTTGATATAAACGAAATGGACTGTGTTGTTGTTTCAAAAATAACTTTTTTTTATTGAAAAAATAAAAATTTTGTAACAAACGAATTTTTTTGGTGATAAAAGTTTAAAATTTTCGAAGCAATTCAAAAAACTCTAACAAAAGAAAAACGTTTTCGGTACACGTTTTCCAAACGTTTTTTTTTCTTTGCGTGTAGACAGCCAGAATTGAAATATGGGGGTCGCTTATATGGGGGCTAAATACAATTATGAACTTGATATGGACCAATTTTTGTGTGATTGGGGATCGATTTATCTGAGGGCTATATATAACTATAGACCTAACTAGATCCATAGGTATGGTTGTTAACGGCCACATACTAGCACAATGTACCAAATTTCAACTGACTCGTATAAAATTTGCTCCTCCAAGAGGCTCCCAAAACAAAACTCGGGATCGGTTTATATGGGGGCTATATATGATTATGGACTGATATGGACCACTTTTGGCATGGCTGTTAAATATTATAACAACCATCACGTACCAAATTTCAACCGAATCGGATGAATTTTGCTTCTCCAAAAGGCACCGGAGGTCAAATCTGGGCATCGGTTTGTATGGGGGCTTTATATAATTATGGACTGATATGAACCAATTCCTGCATGGTTGTTGGATACCATATACGAACATCACGTACCAAATTTCAACTGAATCAGATGAATTTTGGTCTTCCAAGAGGCTCCGCAAGCCAAATCTGGGATCGGTTTATATGGGGGCTATATATAATTATGGACCGATGCGGACCAATTTTTGCATGGTTATTAGATATCATATGCTAACACTATGTACCAAATTTCAGCCGAATCGGATGAATATTGCTTCTCTTAGAGGCTCCGCAAGTCAAATCTGGGGATGGGTTTATATGGGGGCTATATGTAATTATGGACCGATGTGGACCAATTTTTGCATTGTTGTTAGAGATCATATGTTAACACCATGTTCCAAATTTCAGCCGGATCGTATGAAATTTGCATTTCTTAGAGGATTCGCAAGCCAAAGCTGGGTATCGGTTTATATGGGGGCTATATATAATTATGGACCGATGTGGACCAATTTTTGCATGGACGTTAGAGACCATATACCAACATCATGTACCAAATTTCAGCCGGATCGGATGAAATTTGCGTTTCTTAGAAGATTCGCAAGCCAAATCTGGGGGTCCGTTTATATGGGGGCTATACGTAAAAGTGGACCGATATGGCCCATTTGCAATACCATCCGACCTACATCAATAGCAACTATTTGTGCCAAGTTTCAAGTCGATAGCTTGTTTCGTTCGAAAGTTAGCGTGATTTCAATAGACGGACGGACGGACATGCTCAGATCGACTCAGAATTTCACCACGACCCAGAATATATATACTTTATGGGATCTTAGAGCAATATTTCGATGTGGTACAAACGGAATGACAAAGTTAATATACCCCCATCCTATGGTGAAGGGTATAAAAATTCAATTTTCCATTAAAAATATGAAAACAGCGAGTTATAAAAAAATTAATTCAAATGAACTTCCTGTGCAGTTAAAATAAAGAACATCTTTGGGAGGACATTTTTGGAAGCGTTTTTAAAGTTGAGCCTTTAGAAGAACTTCCATTTTTTTTTTTGCTGGGAAGCCTTTAAAGAAATTAATGTCAAAGGCTGAAAGAGACTTTCTGGAAAGGATAGTATGCCACCAACTAACATCTTCAGGCTACAAGGAGATCACGCAATCATTGTGGTTTTCTGGAATTTATAATCACGATGGCAATCTTCACGTACAGCAATATCGTAGAAGATATGTCAGGGATATGTCATCATATGAAGGCTAATTCGATGAATTCGTTGATTTGAATAGAATTAGGTGATGATGAGACCGTCACTGTGACTGAATTATATGGGGGCTATATATAATTATGGACCGATGTGAACCAATTCTTGCATGATTGTTATAGATCATATGCTAACACCATGTACCAAATTTCAGCCGGATCGGTTGAAATTTGCTTCTCTTAGAGGCTCCGCAAGCCAAATCTGGGGATCGGCTTATATGGGGGCTATATATAAATATAGACCGATGTGGACCAATTTTTGCATGGTTATTAGAGACGATATACTTACACCATGTACCAAATTTCAGCCGGATCGGAAGAAATTTGCTTCTTTTAGAGGTTCCGCAAGCCAAATCTGGGGATCGGTTTATATGGGGGCTATATATAATTATGGACCGATGTGGACCAGTTTTTGCATGGACGTTAGAGACCATATACCAACACCATGTACCAAATTTCAGCCGGATTGGATGAAATTTTCGTTTCATAGAGGATTCGCAAGCCAAATCTGGGGTCCGTTTATATGGGGGCTATACGTAAAAATGGACCGATGTGGCCCATTTGCAATACCATCCGACCTACATCAATAACAACTACTTGTGCCAAGTTTCAAGTCGATAGCTTGTTTCGTTCGAAAGTTAGCGTGATTTCAATAGACGGACGGACGGACGGACGGACATGCTCAGATCGACTCCGAATTTCACCACGATCCAGAATATATATACTTTATGGGATCCTTGAGCAATATTTCGATGTGGTACAAACGGAATGACAAAGTTAATATACCCCCATCCTATGGTGAAGGGTATAAAAATTCAATTTTCCATTAAAAATATGAAAACAGCGAGTTATAAAAAAAATTAACTCAAATGAACTTCCTGTGCAGTTAAAATAAAGAACATCTTTGGGAGGACATTTTTGGAAGCGTTTTTAAAGTTGAGCCTTTAGAAGAACTTCCATTTTTTTTGCTGGGAAGCCTTTAAAGAAATTAATGTCAAAGGCTGAAAGAGACTTTCTGGAAAGGATAGTATGCAACCAACTAACATCTTCAGGCTACAAGGAGATCACGCAATCATTGTGGTTTTCTGGATTTTATAATCACGATGGCAATCTTCACGTACAGCAATATCGTTGAAGATATGTCAGGGATATGTCATCATATGAAGGCTAATTCGATGAATTCGTTGATTTGAATAGAATTAGATGATGATGAGAACGTCACTGTGACTGAATGAACTTCAGGCCAAAATCTAAGTGATTTAACTTGTGACGAAACCTCAGTAATGGAACCAATGTTGAAATCTACGGAATTTAACTTCCATCGAAGCCATCCCAGCAAAAAAATTGGGAAGTTCTTCCAACGGCACAACTTTAAAAACACTTCCAGAAGATGCACTCCCAATGATGTTCTTTATTTTAACTACCCAGGAAGTTCTTGGAATTCAATTTTTTATAATTTGGTTCTTTCATACCCAGCAAAAAAATTTGGAAGTTCTTCCATAGGCACAACTTTAAAAGCGCTTCCAGAAGATGCACTTATGATTATGTGATTTATTTTAACTACCCAGGAAGTTCTTTTAATTAAATTTTTTATAACTTGGTTTTTTCATACTTTTAATGGGTAATTTTAACTTTTTTATTTCAAATAGGTTAAAAACATAGTAAGAATACATAAAATGGTACAAATCATTTAAATTTTGTTGAAAAAAATGCTAAATCCAATCTGAAAAAATTGTGAATTTTTGGAAAATATTTTAGGTCAAATTTTTCCGACAAGCCTTAGAATCCATTAAAAATTAAAAAAAAAATATTAAAAATTATTTATTTGACAAAATGTCACAGAATTTTTTAATTTACATCCAAAACATTGAATTCGGATCACACCTAAAGAAGTGATGCAAATTCAGTGCAACGGAGGACTTCCGTCCTATGACAAGGAGGACTTCCGTCCTATGAGAAGCCCATGTTAAATTCATCGCTTCTGCGTCAATTTTGCACCACTTCCGGATCCAAAAAGAACATTTTCATTACTTTTTTGGCGACGCTTTTTTTGCTGGGTACTTTTAATGGGTAATTTTATTTTTTTTTTTAAATAGGTTAAAAACAGAGTAAGAATTCATAAAATGTTACAAATCATTTAAATTTTGTCGAAAAAGATTCTAAATCCAATCTGAAAAAATTGCGAATTTTTGACAATATTTGAGGTTAGAATCCATTAAAAATTATAAAAAATTATAAAAATTATTTATTTGACAAAATATCACAGAATTTTTTAATTTACATCCAAAACATTGAATTCGGATCACACCTAAAGAAGTGATGCAAATTCAATGCAACGGCTGTTGAAATGGAGAACTTCCGTCCTATGACAAGCCCATGATAAATTCATCGCTTTAAATTCATTTAAATTTTGTCGAAAAAAAATCTAAATCCAATCTGAAAAAATTGCGAATTTTTGACAATATTTGAGGTTAGAATCCATTAAAAATTATAAAAAATTATAAAAATTATTTATTTGACAAAATATCACAGAATTTTTTAATTTACATCCAAAACATTGAATTCGGATCACACCTAAAGAAGTGATGCAAATTCAATGCAACGGCTGTTGAAATGGAGAATTTCCGTCCTATGAAAAGCCCATGATAAATTCATCGCTTCTGCGTCAATTTTGCACCACTTTCGGATCCAAAAAGAACATTTTCATTACTTTTTTTGGCGATGCTTTTTTTTTGCTGGGATGTTAATTGAACTGTACGCGAAGACTGTCTTCCAAAACCTCAGTGACTGAAATAGACTTACTGGAAAGGTTAGGCAATAGTTTCTTTTACGTACTTTTTGTACAATTCATAAATTACTAATTTTAATATTATCCTGGATAATAATCTCCCAAGTTAGCATATAATTGAGACAGCCTACCCGGCTGAGGCGTCTATACTTATTCAATGTGTATTTTATTTTTATTATTTCTTAGTATTTAAAAAAAATCACAAATACTTTGGGTGATAATAAATTTCATAAATAAATTTGATATTGTCTCTGTAATATATAATCTTATGGATTAGCTTGATTCTTCCCACATCAAGGCAACGCTCCCCTCCTATTTGTAGCCCACAAATATTTTGGTTACTTCCTTACATCGACTCTAACTTCTAATCTAAGCAATTTTAACAATTTTCTATATCCAAGACCATTTACCTGGCACTGTTCCTCATTTTTTGCAAATCATGCCTCATTCTTATATTTATATAATAAAAGTTTTTTAATCAAAATTTGTTTCTGAAAATAATAATCTAAACTTTAAGCATGATTATGTTCATCTCTATCTAAATCTTTCCTTCTATTCCAATTAGAATTGAAACAGTTTTCGTTAGCACCGCATTGTTCCGCCGATTTGGATTATATGCGATGTTGTTTGAAAGGTAAAGTGTTGAAACTCAAAAAGAATTTTCTTTGATATGTGCAAATAAATCATTTTAATACACTAGCGTTTTAACCTCAAAACAAACAAAAAATTGAAATAAAAAATTTGGTGTTGTGAAAGCTGCATAAAAATTCAAGAATTTATTGGTTTATTAACTTATAATGCCCAAGAACAACTAAAAATACTCACAAGTTTAAATTGTAACCCTATCCTTTTGATCGACGATCACAGAGGGCTAAATTAACCACTGCCAAACTAAAACCATAAAAACAAAACTAAGTACGCCTAAATGTTAGCCCCTTGACGATTTTTCTTAAGCTCAACTACTAATACAGCATGTATTTTGCTCTTAATAATAATTCATTACCTTTTTTTTTTTGCCCTAATAAACTTGTGGTATATCGAGAGATGTTTATACCAAAGGAACGTAGAGAGCGAATTTACAAAAAAAAAAACTAAGAATTTAATCAACCCTGGTTTTTGTGCAAATACAACCCTGACCTAAACTCCAAATCACTTATCACACACAGGGATGTTCCCACAAAGGTTTTGATATTTTGAAAAATTTTTTTTAATACTTTTAGCACATTTAAAATTATTGTTTAATTGTTTAATGTATTTTTGTTTTGCAAAATTCAAAATTATATATGTCAACTAAATAGAATAAATTGTAATTTTATATATTTGCTGTATTTTTTTTTTAGTCACCCGTTTGCGTGAACATTGGGATGAGACATCACAATGTGTCTTGCAAAGAGCTGCTCAATTGAAGAGTATGTTAAGTGATTCCCAAAGGTATGTTAAATGGATTTTTTCGTTTTTTTGGTTTAGGGATTTTAAATATTCGATTTTTCCAGATATGAAGCCAAACGTTTGGAATTGGAAAAGTGGTTACAGCGTATGGAGGCTCGTTCTGAACGTATGGGCACAGTGGCTACCACAGCTGATATTTTGGAAGCCCAACAGAAAGAACAAAAAGTAAGTACTTATATCTTACCTTAAGATTACAGAGTTAATATTTATGTAGGGTAAAGGGGAATTTTCCTAAATTGGGGTTGAGCGGTAAGTTCATGGCAGCTTTATCGACTACCTTGAATGGTTGCCACAGTTGGTAGAATTCTAGCAAAAATGGTATATTTTTACTGTTTGATAGAATGAGAGAATTTTTAATGTTTTGGAAAATTTTGCCAAATATTCTAGCCCAACTACGAGGTACTCCAATATTTGAAAGAAATAAAATTTAGACAAAATTTTCCATAGAAATAAAAGTTTGACAACATTTTCTATAGAAATAAAATGTTGACAAAATTTTCCATAGAAATAAAATTTTCACAAAATTTTCTAGAGAAATAAAATTTAGACAAAATTTTCTATAGAAATAAAATGTTGACTAAATTTTCCATAGAAATAAAATTTTGACAAAATTTTTTAGAGAAATAAAGTTTTGACAAAATTTTTTAGAGAAAAAAAAAACTTGACAAAATTTTCTAGAGAACAAAAATTATAACAAAATTTTTTAGAGAAATAAAATTTTGAAAAAATTTTCCATAGAAATAAAATTTTGACATATTTTTCCATAGAAATAAAATTTAGATAAAATGTTCTATATAAATAAAATGTTGACAAAATTTTCCGTAGAAATAAAATTTTGACAAAATTTTCTAGAGAAATAAAATTTAGACAAAATTTTCTATAGAAATAAAATGTTGACAAAATTTTCCATAGAAATAAAATTTTGACATATTTTTCCATAGAAATAAAATTTAGATAAAATGTTCTATAGAACTAAAATGTTGACAAAATTTTCCATAGAAATAAAATTTTGACAAAATTGTCCATAGAAATAAAACTTAGATAAAATTTTCTATAGAAATAAAATGTTGACTAAATTTTCCATAGAAATAAAATTTTGACAAAATTTTTTAGAGAAATAAAATTTTGACAAAATTTTTTAGAGAAAAAAAATCTTGACAAAATTTTCTAGAGAACAAAAATTATAACAAAATTTTTTAGAGAAATAAAATTTTGAAAAAATTTTCCATAGAAATAAAATTTTGACAAAATTTTCCATAGAAATAAAATTTAGACAAAATTTTCTATAGAAATAAAATGTTGACTAAATTTTCCATAGAAATAAAATTTTGACAAAATTTTTTAGAGAAATAAAATTTTGACAAAATTTTTTAGAGAAAAAAAAAACTTGACAAAATTTTCTAGAGAACAAAAATTATAACAAAATTTTTTAGAGAAATAAAATTTTGAAAAAATTTTCCATAGAAATAAAATTTTGACATATTTTTCCATAGAAATAAAATTTAGATAAAATGTTCTATAGAAATAAAATGTTGACAAAATTTTCCGTAGAAATAAAATCTTGACAAAATTTTCTAGAGAAATAAAATTTAGACAAAATTTTCTATAGAAATAAAATGTTGACAAAATTTTCCATAGAAATAAAATTTTGACATATTTTTCCATAGAAATAAAATTTAGATAAAATGTTCTATAGAACTAAAATGTTGACAAAATTTTCCATAGAAATAAAATTTTGACAAAATTTTCCATAGAAATAAAACTTAGATAAAATTTTCTATAGAAATAAAATGTTGACAAAATTTTCCATAGAAATAAAATGTTGACAAAATTTTTTAGAGAAATAAAGTTTTGACAAAATTTTCTATAGAAATAAAATTTTGACAAAATTTTCTATAGAAATAAAATTTTGACAAAATTTTCTATAGAAATAAAATGTTGACAAAATTTTCCATAGAAATAAAATTTTGACAAATTTTTCTATAAAAACAAAAGTTTGACAAAATTTTCCATAGAAATAAAATTTTGACAAAATTTTCTAGAGAAAAAACAAACTTGACAAAAAGAAAAAAAAAATTAGACAAAATTTTCCATATGAAATAAAACTTAGACAAAATTTTCTATAGAAATAAAATTTTGACAAAATTTTCCGTAGAAATAAAATTTTGACAAAATTTTCTAGAGAAATAAAATTTAGACAAAATTTTCTATAGAAATAAAATGTTGACAAAATTTTCCATAGAAATAAAATTTTGACAAAGTTTTCCATAGAAATAAAACTTAGATAAAATTTTCTATAGAAATAAAATGTTGACAAAATTTTCCATAGAAATAAAATGTTGACAAAATTTTTTAGAGAAATAAAGTTTTGACAAAATTTTCTATAGAAATAAAATGTTGACAAAATTTTCTATAGAAATAAAATTTTGACAAAATTTTCTATAGAAATAAAATGTTGACAAAATTTTCCATAGAAATAAAATTTTGACAAATTTTTCTATAAAAACAAAAGTTTGACAAAATTTTCCATAGAAATAAAATTTTGACAAAATTTTCTAGAGAAAAAACAAACTTGACAAAAAGAAAAAAAAATTAGACAAAATTTTCCATATGAAATAAAACTTAGACAAAATTTTCTATAGAAATAAAATTTTGACAAAATTTTCCATAGAAATAAAATTTTGACATATTTTTCCATAGAAATAAAATTTAGATAAAATGTTCTATAGAAATAAAATGTTGACAAAATTTTCCATAGAAATAAAATGTTGACAAAATTTTCCATAGAAATAAAATTTTGACAAAATTTTTTAGAGAAATAAAGTTTTGACAAAATTTTCTAGAGGAAAAAAATTTTGACAAAATTTTCTAGACAAAAAAATTATCACAAAATTTTCTATAGAAATAAAATTTTTACAAAATTTTCCATAGAACTAAAATATTGAGAAAATTTTCTATAGAAATAAAATTTTGACAAAATTTTCTGAAGAAATAAAATTTTTGACAAAATTTTCTATAGAAATAAAATTTTGACAAAATTTTCTATAGAAATAAAATTTTGACAAAATTTTCTTTAGAAATAAAATTTTGATAAATTTTCCATAGAAATAAAATTTTGACAAAATTTTCTATAGAAATAAAGTTTTTAAAAAATTTCTATAAATATAAAATTTTGACAAAATTTTCAATGGAAATAAAACTTTCACAAAATTTGTATAAATAGTTTTTTTTTTAATTTAAAGTAAATCCTACTAAATATTTTTATTGTTATTTCTAATTTACTTATTAATCTTGGGTAGATTGTAATTCAAAGTTAAAAAAAAGCAGTAAGTTCGGCCGGGCCGAATCTTAAATACCCACCACCGTGAATCAAATATAACAGATTCTTTTGAAAGCTCTTCGTCGTTGCTGGTTACTTGATAATATATACATTTTAGGGGATTTGATGGCAGATATTCTCCCAAGCAGATCAATAGATTTTATCAATGAAGACAAAATCAGATTCTGAATTTATAAGAACCATTTTTGGTTGAGTTTTTGGGGAATCATAAACATCTCGTGCAAGTGTGCAAGATAAATGATGAAATGACGCCTTGAATTGAAATCTAAAATCTGTAGACTTTTACTCCCATTATTCATATGATTACGAGAAGGAAAATCTGGAATTTTTTTACAAACAATTTTCGTGATTAGTGCGCCTTCAATACCCTCAAGAAGTGAAATCGGCCTTACCAAAAACCACGATTTATATACGGCCAAAGACTTAAATGGGATATCAGTCTACATGAGTGCTATGCCAAATTCAGCACACCTAATTATGGTTCTGAAAACCCTACAGGATCTAGACCCCAAATCGGTGGGCGGGTATATAAGGGGGAAATATCAAAATCTGTACCGATACACAATATATTCGGAACAACTATTTATGGTCCTAAAAAACTTCTAGAGTTTGTATTTGAGGCAAATTGGATAAAAACTACGGTTTCTAGAAACTCAAGAAGTAAAATCGTGAGATCGATATATATGGGAGCTAAAGCAAACCATGGATCGATACACACCATATTCGCCACACCTATTTGTATTCCTAAAATATCGCTAGATTTTAAATTTCAAGCAAATCGGATAGAAAAAACAGTTTCTAGACGTCCAAGAAGTAAAATCGGAAGATCGGTATATATGGGGGCTATAGAAAAACATGGACCGATACACACCATTTTCGACACACCTATTTGTGGTCCCAAAATACCTCTAAATTTCCAACTTCAGTCAAATCGGATAAAAACTACGGTTTCTAGAAACTCAAGAAGTAAAATCGTGAGATCGATATATATGGGGGCTATACCAAAACATGGATCAATACACACCATGTTCGACACACCTGTTTGTGGTCCTAAAATATCTTTAGATTTCAAATTTCAAGCAACTCGAATAGAAAATACAGTTTATAGATGCCCAAGAATTAAGTAAGGAGATCGGTCCATATGGGGGCTATACCAAACCATGGACCGATGCACACGATTTTCGGCACACCTATTTGGGGTCCCAAAATACCTCTACATACCCTATTTCAGACAAATCGGATAAAAGCTACGGTTTCTAGAAGCCCTAGAGATCGGTCTATATGGGTGCTATACCAAAAAATGGACCGATACGCACCATTTTCGACACACCTATTTGTGGTCCTAAAATACCTTTAGATTTCCAATTTTCGGCAATTCGAATAAAAACTATGGTTTCTAGAAGCCCAAATCGGGGGATCGGTTTATATGGGAGCTATATCAAAACCAGGACCGATATAGCCCATCTTCGAACTTGGCCTGCGTTCAGACAAAAGACGAATCCGTGCCAAATTTACAACAGATAGACAGACGCACATGCTTATATCGTCTTAGAATTTCTCCCTGATCAAGAATATATGTACTTTATACAGTCGGAAATCGATATTTCCATGTGTTACAAACGTAATGACAAACTTATTATACCCCCATCACCATTCTATGGTGGTGGGTATAAAAAATTATACGGTCATTTATCTAAAATTTTTTCTAAAAAACACCCCTTAATGGAAAATCCTTTATTAGCTTTTATATCTACTACAATGTATATTAACCTCTCGTTTCTAATCTTCTTTAGTCCTTCCATGCTGAATTACACCAAAATAAGCAACAATTTGAAATCTTCAATAGTTTGACACAAAAACTAATTGCCGTGTATCCAGCTGATGACACCACCAGAATTAAGAAAATGACTGAAACCATCAATCAAAGGTAAGTATTGTTATGTGGAAATCTATATTTCCTTCTGTTAAAATAAAACAAAATAATAATAATATCCTTCTACTCTTTCAAGATATTCCAATTTAAATAATGGTGTCATTAATCGTGGCAAACAGTTGCATGCTGCTGTTCATAGTTTGCAATCATTTGATCGTGCTATGGATCAATTTTTGGCATTCCTATCGGAATCCGAATCACTATGCGAAAGTGCTGAAGCTGAGATCGAAAGAAATCCATTGATGTTTAAGGTAAGTGTTAGAATTTAGTTCAATGATACTAGGTATTGGGTAAGAAATAAATTGATGACAATTTAAGGAAAAAGTATAGCATAACTTAAGGCGCAACTAGAATAATATTTCATTTCTTAATTAACGTGGAAATGCCAACAATTTCTACATATGATTAAAATTTGTATACGAGCTAATTGGACATGAAGATTGAGGAATTGTTATAGATTTTAAGATATTGAAAAGAAACTAGTTACCAATCCACATAGCCTGACTATACATATGTTTCATAGACGGCTAACCACGGTTGTCACAGTTGTTAGAATTCTGTCAAAAATGGTAGATGTTTTAGAGTTTGGTACATTGATAGAATTCTTGATGCATTGACATATTTTGCAAAACTTTCCTCTCAAATTAATAGGCACATGCATTTTCTATACAAATAAAATTTTGAATGATTTTCTATATGAATAAAATTTTGACCAAATTTTTAATTAGAAATAAAATTTTGAAAAATTTTTCTATAGAAATAAAATTTTAACTAAATTTTCTCTAGAAATAAAATTTTACCAACATTTTCTATAGAAATAAAGTTTTTTAATTTTTCTATAGAAATAAAATTTTGAGAAATTTTTCTATAGAAATAACATTTTAGCAAAATTTTTTGTTAATGAAGAACGTGTATAATGACAAATCATACATATTTTTACAATTTTTATACTAGTTAAAAGCTAAATTATTGGAAACAAAATACCAGTTACCAATCCTCACAAGCCTGACTATACGTATGTTTCATCGACGGGTAACCACTGTTGTCACAGTCTGGAGAATTCTATCAAAAATGGTAGATTTTTTACTGTTTGGTAGACTGGTAGAATTCTGAATGTTTTGGTAGATTTTGCAAAACATTAATCTCCAAGTAAGAGGTACTTAAAATTTCTATAAAAATAAAAATTTGTCACAATTTTCTATAGAAATAAAATATTGATAAAATTTTCTATAGAAATAACATTTTGACAAAATTTTCACTAAAAATAAAATGTTGACAAAATTTACTATAGAAATAAAATTTTGACAAAATTTTCTATAGAAATAAAATTTTGACAAAATTTTCTATAGAAATAAAATTTTGACAAAATTTTCAATAAAAATAAAGTTTTGACAAAATTTTCTATAGAAATAAAATTTTGACAAAATTTTCTATACAAATAACATTTTGACAAAATTTTGTATAGAAATAAAATTTTGACAAAATTTTCTATAGAAATAAAATGTTGACAAAATTTTCTATAGAAATAAAATTTTGACAAAATTTACAGTATGAATAAAACTTTGACAAAATTTTGTATAGAAATAAAATTTTGATAAAATTTTCTATACAAATAAAATTTTGACAAAATTTTGTATAGAAATAAAATTTTGACAAAATTTTCTATAGAAATAAAATTTTGACAAAATTTTCTATACAAATAAAATTTTGACAAAATTTTGTATAGAAATAAAATGTTGACAAAATTTTCAATAAAAATAAAATTTTGACAAAATTTTCTATAGAAATAAAATTTTGACAAAATTTTCTAAACAAATAAAATTTTGACAAAATTTTGTATAGAAATAAAATGTTGACAAAATTTTCTATAGAAATAAAATGTTGACAAAATTTTTTATAGCAATAAAATTTTGAGAAAATTTTTTATAAAATAAAACTTTGAGAAAATTTTTGATAAAATAAAACTTTGACCAAATTTTTATTTGAAATAAAACATAAAGAAAATTTTCTATAGAAATAAAATTTTGACATAATTTCTATAGAAATAACATTTTAGCAAAATTTTCTTTAGGAATAAAATAATATTTTGCAAATTTTTTATGGAAATAAAATTTTGGGAAAAATTTTTATAGAAATAAAATTTTCAGAAAATTTTCTATAGAATACAATTTTGACAAAATTTACTGTATGAATAAAACTTTGACCAAATTTTCTATAGAATTAAAATTTTGGGAAACTTTTCTATAAAATAAAATTTGGCAAAAATTTTCTATACAAATAAATTTTAAGAAAATTTTCTATAGAAATAAAATTTTGACAAAATTTCTATAGAAATAAAATTTTAGCAAAATTTTGCATAGAAATTAACTTTTGACAAAATTTCTATAGAAATAAAATTTTAGCAAAATTTTGCTATAGAATTAAAACAAAATTTTGTAAATTTTTATGGAAATAAAATTTTGATAAAATTTTGAAAATTTCATGTAGAAATAAAATTTTGAAAAAATTTTCTATAGAAATTAAATTTTGAGGAAATTTTCAATAGAAATGAAATTTTATCAATATTTTCTAAACAGATGCAATTTTGACCGAATTTTCTATAGTAATACAATTTGGGAGAATATTCTATAGAAATAAAAGTTTTTAGAAAAATTTTTATAAAAACAAAATATTTTGAAAATTTTGAACATTTTCTATAGAAATTAAATTTTGAGGAAATTTTCAACAGAAATGCAATTTTATCAACATTTTCTAAACAAATACAATTTTGACCAAATTTTCTATAGTAATGCAATTTGAGAGAATATTCTATAGAAATAAAATTTGTGAGAAAAATTTTTATAAAAACAAAATATTCACAAAAGTTCCGATAGAAATAAAATTTTGACAAAATATTCTATAGAAATAAAAAGTAATTAATTAATTTGGACAAGATTTTCTATACACAGAAGAAAATTTCCGTAGTTAAACTATCGCTGAATTTAACTTATTTTTATTGGAAAAAAAAATTATTTGCTTATAGTTAAATTTTATTATTTTTATGGAAATTTTCCACATCTTAGTGAAATCTTACTTTTTTAAGTATGTCTCAAAAATTTTATGAACTAAACGTGAGTATAAAGTTCAATGACCGTACACATAAGTTCAATATGAACTAAAGCAAACGAAGATTTTCATACGATTCCCAAAAATAGTAAGAATGAACTACTCTATGGTTAACCACCACCGTGGTGCAATGGTTAGCATGCCCGCCTTGCATACACAAGGTCGTGGGTTCGATTCCTGCTACGACAGAACACCAAAACGTTTTTCAGCGGTGGATTATCCCACCTCAGTAATGCTGGTGACATTTCTGAGGGTTTCAAAGCTTCTCTAAGTGGTTTCACTGCAATGTGGAACGCCGTTCGGACTCGGCTATAAAAAGGAGGTCCCTTGTTATTGAGCTTAACATGGAATCGGGCAGCACTCAGTGATAAGAGAGAAGTTCACCAATGTGGTATCACAATGGACTGAATAGTCTAAGTGAGTCTGATACATCGGGCTGCCACCTAACCTAACCTAACCTAACCTAACCTATGGTTAAAATGGTGATGATTTGGCGCCAATGATTTTCTTCTTTATTTTTAGTTAATTTTTTCTTCTATGAGATGATGTAATTTCGAGAACTGCAGTTAAAAAGTACAACAGGGCATTAAAATTTCCTAGTTTTAACAACGCTTTGTGGAAATCTCAAAATGTTGAGTAAAATTTAGTTCAATTTTCGTGCGTGGTAGATCATTCTCCTTATAAAACAGTTCACTTTTTTTCGGTGTAGAAATGCATTTTTGATGAAATTTTTTATGAAATAAATTTTTGACGAATTTTTCTGTGAAATAAAATTTTGAGAAATTTTATGTGGAAATAAAATTTTGACAAAATTTTCTATAAATATAAAATTTTGACAAAATTTTCTATAAATATAAAATTTTGACAAAATTTTCTATAAATATAAAATTTTGACAAAATTTTCTATAAATATAAAATTTTGACAAAATTTTCTATAAATATAAAATTTTCACAAAATTTTAAATATTCGTATTATTTCTCTATCAAAGTCCATTGTGAGTACGTTCTCCCTTTTTGTGGAAGTAGTAACTTTCCATTGTTGGTGCAAGGTAAAATCTTGTAAAATCAAAATTTTTGTAGAAGTAGTCATTTTCCCTTGTTGTCTCAAATCGTTAAAATATACAATATTCGTTACATTTACTATTCAAGTTGTATTTATGCACCCAACAATATTTGCTTATAGGAGGGACCATTAATTCATTGGAAGAGAATATTTTCTGTTTGTTTTTATACAAAAATTTGATCAACAACTTTGAAATAATTTTTTTTTTTTAATTTGGTAGATTTTTTGGCACAAGTGGTACCCGTGCAGCTATCTCCAATTTCGATAGGCTTTACTATAGATCTGGCGAAGGGAGTTGATTCATTTTAGGTTTTATATTCTAATTTTTTATGGAAATTAGATACGAGAATTTTTCCTCCCAAATTGAACCATTTTTCACCCCCACTGTACACCATCTTCTCAAATAACTGCAATTTCTTAATCTTAATTTTTAATTTCGTAGTACTAATTGCACTAATTCAACGAAAAAAAAAATCGAAATCTATTTTTACAGACATTGCTGAATTCAGTGGTGAACGATCACACAATGCCTTGCTAATACAATTTATTTTATTTTTACAAAAATATTTTCAATTTTTAAATTACATTCGAAAATACTAACACTATACTCTGGAGTGTATAAAAAATCATTTATAGCTCCTATTCATACTTGAAGGGTTATGTACTCCAACCAAACCATAAGCAAACACGTGCCTAATTTTAAATAAATTTCCTCCAATGACCTTATATGTCTTTAAACATTTACTATAAGGTTAAGGGTTACAAATGATATTGGAATTTGAAATCTTTCAGACAAATTTTGAAAAGCTATTAACAATCAATTGATATTTTGCCCATTAAAATGAAATTGATCTGGAGAAGTCATTAAAACATTTTAAAATGCTAAACTCCCTCACTGAAAAAAGTCAACACTCAACAAATTTAAAACAAAAATCTTTTGTAATCCCTTTGCTGGAGTGTTGTTGATTCTTGGATACTTTTTCCTCATATGGTTGCGTAGCAAATGCATTGATTTCCAATTTATCAATCAATTGATGCAATGCGTATGTTTTAAGATACACATGAATTTCAATTACCCCTTATGCTATACATGTGAGAGGGTGTGTGGGTGTGCGTATGTGTATCGGCAATCTGCTCCATTTCATAGATGAAAGTGGGTGATCCATGCATACAATTATTTCATTTCTTCATTGTATGTCAATGAAGTACCCGGCAAAGCCAAACCAAGCCACCACAGTCATTGCTACCACTACTTCTCCAACGATTAAGAGTGGAAATTGAGAAGCACAGCGGAAAACTGAATATTTGAGTCTATGAAAGAAATTTCCCAACCTTCTTCGTTTCGGAATTTGGTGGAATATGTATATACGCATACCAAATATGCATGTGAAGGCTGCACACATTTGCCACACGACACTACAGTGGTAGGAAATCTGCATTTATTTCCCACGATATAGTCACGAGGATTCAGATAAAAAAAAAAAAAATCGTAAGAAATACTAAACTTTTTAACATACATAGAGTTTACATTAAAAAACAATTTCTCACATCCGAAACTAACATCTTCGTTCGACAGAAATGTCAAAAACAGCTGTCTTTTCTTTATAAAATCAGCTGTTTTATACATCCTAGTCAAACGATAGCATTCGTTGCGGATGTGATAAATTGACAGTAAAATCTGAATCTATTTGTTGTCATCCTCTACAACCTAACCTATGGTTGTATGTATATCCACTTAGACCTCGATATAATATTTCCCTCTTCTTCCTTTCGATCTGGCCCCATTTGGAATAGTCCCAAAGCATCCACCTGTCCGTCTTCTTTAAAAGAAATCATAGAACAACCAACCAGATGCCCTGATGAAAGTAATTATGTTCCGTAAGCTGCACTTCCGCAGATCAATGAGATCCTGAAAAAAGGGTCCCAGTATCTTGTTTCTTCTAAAGGATAATACTGGACACTGACGCCATCTATAGATATCATAATCTTTAAGGCCTATTCATGCCAAGTGTTTCCCAAGTGTGTTATATCCTGTTAGGCTGCCAATTAAAAGCCGCAATTTCCGTTCACCGAAATTAAAATTTCGCAGTTCCTTTCGTTGTTTTCGTCCCATATCAACTTGGTCTGCTTGGTTGCATCCGAAGAGACACAGCGTCTTCGCCATAGCTCACCATGTTAGGTTATGTGGCAGCCCGATGTATCAGGCTCACTTAGACTATTCAGTCCATTGTAATACCACATTGGTGAACTTTTCTCTTATCACTGAGTGCTGCCCGATTCCATGTCAAGATCAATGACAAGGTACCTCCTTTTTATAGCCGAGTCCGAACGGCATTCCACATTGCAGTGAAACCTCTTAGAGAAGCTTTGAATCCCTCAGAAATGTCACCAGCATTACTGAGTTGGGATAATCCACAGCTGAAAAACTTTGTGGTGTTCGGTCGAAGCAGGAATCGAACCCACGACCTTGTGTATGCAAGGCGGGCATGCTAACCATTGCACCACGGTGGCTCCCATAGCGCATCATATTAGACCTCTATTCTGTAATGATAAGAAGATAGTGGAGAAAAAACGTCCGCTAGGACATTATTCGTTCTACGAGCGCCGTCCATAGCCAGCACATCCGCTTCCTCAGTTCCTATTATCCTACAGTGTTGGTCCAGTGAGAACCTTGAGTTCGCTACGACAGCGGCTGACTACCTTAGGCCTTATGGCTGCATAATGCTTTTACAGCTGCTTGAGTGTCGATGAAGAAGCTAATATCGTTTCTGAATTACGGCCTCATCAAATGACTCAGCAGCCTTTGTGATCGCAGAAATCTCAGTCTGGAAAACACTACAATACTATTCAGCGTGTAAGACTCCCTTATTCGCAGTTCACTGCAATAAATGACACTGCCCGTTCCTTCTTCAATGTTTGATCCGTCCATATACATGTTCAGGGTTCCGAATCGTATCCTCCTGTTTTCCCAGTCCTCCGTAGCCATATGGTCCGTCTCTCTATAGTGCCCGGAAAGAATTTCAGTATGCCTGCAGGCAGTACTCTTCAGCGTATCCAAGCTCTTAAGCGTCATAAGTGTCATTTCTGCTGTTTTTCTTACGTGTAAATCGAGTGAGATAACTCCCATCAGTACCTCCAAAGCGTCAATGGTTGTGGTCCTCACAGCACCTGTCATATAAATGAGTGCAGTCCTATTTACTCTCGACATATGATTTCGATGTCTCGCGATTGTCCACCAAACATGACAACCATATGTGGCCACAGATCTTACCACCGCGGTATAAAGCCAATCAAAAAGATTTCCCCGGCTAGTTTCTGACAAGAATACAATGCCGAATAGGCTCTTTTTATACGATCCGCAGTTCAGTTTGGGATCCAATAGAACTCCCAAGTACCTTGTTGACTTCGATGTGGCCACAGGTCTTACAACCGCGCTATATAGCCAACCAAACAGAGAAGGCCTTATTCCCCATCTTTCCGAATAGGCCGTTTTTATGCGATCCGCAGTTCAATTTGGAATTCCAGAGAACTCCCACGTACCTTGCTGATTTCGAGAGACTCAACTTCGTCCCTTGGAATTCAGGAGCCTTGTATTCGATAACACTTCTCCTCATGGTGAAAAATACTAGCTCTGATTTTCCAGGGTTCACCCCTAATACACATCCCCGAGTCCACTCCGAAAGATACTGCTCTGTGGCCATATGGTCCGTCTCTCTATAGTGTCCGTAAAGAATTTCAGTATGCCTGCAGACAGTACTCTCCAGCGTATCCAAGCTCTTAAGCCTCATAAGTGTCGTCTCTCTATAGTGTCCGTAAAGAATTTCAGTATGCCTGCAGACAGTACTCTCAAGCGTATCCAAGCTCTTAAGCCTCATAGATGTCAGCTCTGCTGTTTTCCTTACGTGTAAATCGAGTGAGATAACTCCCATCAGTACCTCCAAAGCGGCAATGGTTGTGGTCCTCATAGCGCCTGTCATATAAGTAAGTGCAGTCCTAATTGTCCTATTTATTCTCGACATATGATTTCGGTGTCTCGCAATTGTCCACCACACATGACGACCATATGTGGCCACAGGTCTTACAACCGCGGTATAAATCCAACCAAAAAGAGAAGGCCTCATTCCCCACCTTTCCCCGACCAGTTTCTGACAAGAGTACAATGCCGAATAGGGCCTTTTTAAGCGATCCGCAGTTCAGTTTGGAATCCAAGAGAACTACCAAGTACCTTGCTGATTTCGAAAGGTTCAACTTCGTCCCTTGGAATTCAGGAACCTTGTATCCGATAACCCTTCTCCTCCTGGTGAAAATACTAACACTGTTTTTCCAGGGTTCACACCTAATACACATCCCCGAGTCCACTCCGAAAGATACTGCAAAGACCGGTTCAGCACATCCGAAATAATGCTAGTTTGACTGTGTCGTGAAATTCAGTACCTCCAAAGCGGCAATGGTTGTGGTCCACATTGCGCCTGTCATATAAGTAAGTGCAGTCCTAATTGTCGTATGTATTCTCGACATATGATTTCGATGTCTTGCGATTTTCCACCACACATGATAACCATATGTGGCCACAGGTCTTACAACCTCGGTATAAAGCCAACCAAAACGAGAAGGCCTTATTCCCCATCTTTTCCCGACCAGTTTCTGACAAGAGTACAATGCCGAATACGGCCTTTTTAAGCGATCCGCAGTTCAGTTTGGAATCCAAGAGAACTCCCCAGTAACTTGCTAATTTGGAGAGGCTCAACTTCCTCCCTTGGAATTCAGGAGCCTTGTATCCGATAACCCTTCTCCTCCTGGTGAAAAGTACTAACACTGTTTTTCCAGGGTTCACCCCTAATACACATCCCGAGTCCACTCCGAAAGATACTGCAAAGACCCGATCAGCACATCCGAAATAATGCTAGTTTGACTGTGTCGTGAAATTCAGTACCTCCAAAGCGGCAATGGTTGTGGTCCTCATAGCGCCTGTCATATAAGTAAGTGCAGTCCTAATTGTCCTATTTATTCTCGACATATGATTTCGGTGTCTCGCGATTGTCCACCAAACATGACAATTATATGAGGCCACAGGTCTTAGGTTAGGTTAGGTGGCAGCCCGCTATATCAGGCTCACTTAGACTATTCAGTCCATTGTGATACCACATTGGTGAACTTCTCCCTTATCACTGAGTGCTGCCCGATTCCATGTTAAGCTCAATGACAAGGGACCTCCTTTTTATAGCCGAGTCTGAACGGCGTTCCACATTGCACTTAGAGAAACTTTGAAACCCTCAGAAATGTCACCAGCGGTGGGATAATCCACCGCTGGTCTTACAACCGCGGTATAAAGCCAACAAAAAGAGAAGACCTTATTCCCCATCTTTCCCTAACCAGTTTCTGACAAGAGTACAATGCCGAATAGGGCCTTTTTAAGCGATCCGCAGTTCAGTGTGCAATCCAAGAGAACTCCCAAGTACCTTGCTGATTTCGAGAGGTTCAACTTCGTCCCTTGTGCTAATTGTCCTATTTATTCTCGACATATGATTTCGATGTCTCGCGATTGTCCACCAAACATCACAACTATATGAGGCCACAGGTCTTACCACCGCGGTATAAAGCCACTCAAAAAGAGAAGGCCTCACTCCCCATCTTTCCCCGACCAGTTTCTACACATCCCCGAGTCCACTCCGAAAGATACTGCAAAGACCCGATCAGCATATTCGAAATAGAATCCAGGAATTTTCCCGATAACAGTATCACAATGTCATATGCGTATGCCATCACATTGATGCCCTTGCTGCTCAGCCCAATCAAAACTTCGTTCACCATAAATAGCCACAGCAAAGGCGATATTACAACTCCCTGTGGCTATCCTCTAGTGATCCTAGCCCTCCTTGTGGAGTTCGCCAGCTCAACCACCATGTCCCTATTGTGTGATATAACATTAACCCTTTGACGACGGATAGGATACGTATGTAACATTTCCGATTACCGTTTTCGGAAATTACTCCTATATCCACTTATATACCCAATATCAGCAAAAAAGGTTTGCTGGTTTGACTGTGTCGTGAAATTTCTTTTTTGATTTCTGTCAAATATTTGCCCAATGTGACCGTACCGTTAAATATATCGTTTTGTTGCAAATATTCTTCATTTAAATTCCAAATATTATTCTGTTAATATTTATTTTTGCTTTGTACCACTGCGCCACACTGTGGACGTATTTATTGCAATTTGTGATGGTGGCATGGCATGTGCATTGTCGTTATTTATTCGAAGTCATCAGGCTTGCAACAGCCAACCACTTGAGCGCCAACAACTATAAAATGATGATGCCGATCATCGTCATCCTCATCATCATCATCATCATTGGCAGTGTCACTTATAATGCGTGTAAGTCTATAGGAGGGCGGATTGTTGTAAACCACTGATTCACTTCTCATTTTGGTTGTAATTGTATGCTTCCATCAAATGTGGGATCTATGAAGTGTTTTTTCACTACAGCTCATTCCAGATACACTCAATCAGTTATGCATTGACGACTGACTCCCTTCCATATGCATGGTTTCGATGGTTGTATTCCTATAGATTTATGTCTTGCCTTACGATTTCATCCTCAGCCTATCTCTTGGGGCGCGCTTCATGTTGGAGTTGTTTTTGGTTATACATCCCAATGCCACTTTGCTTACACCATCAATGATGTCTTGTGATTATTACTTTAAGTATAATCGTTTTGGTCTTTAATTGCATCCACACAATATAGTAGGAGATGTAGCAATGCGAAAATCTTGAGACGTAAAGGAAATATAGGAGTAAAGTGCAATTTAGACAAGTATCTCTGATACAATACAATTTATGGGCCAATTTTCAAGAGTCTATTCGATTTGAACTTTGATTCTTTTATTATTGTGGTAGTTGTTGTTGCTATTTTTGTTTGCATAGACACCCGTATATTGAATGATTTTTGATGGACATCGATTGTATATATATTAAAATTTTTTCTAATTTGTTTCTCTCATGGAAAGTTAATTAGACTTGAAGATAGCTTCTGTTTTGGTCATTAAAATTAAGAAACTGAAAACAACAAATAAGGAATAATGAGTTAAGGTCGTGTGGAGTCGTTTATATGATACCCTAAACCAATCCAAATTGACTTGACTTTCGGTATCAGTGACATTTCAAACAAATTGGTGGTGACAGAATGTTGGTGGTGACCTCCTATGGTCTCTGATTTTTAGCTCCTATTTCAAAACATAGTTTCGCAGAATTGTTAGTGTATAGCAGACAACGGATGCAGTGTATCGCAAACGTGAATTTCAAACACGAATATTAACCGCAGCTTATCGTTGTCGGTACTTGTTAGAGCGAGTATTATTGATCTCTCGGAAACATCCGATTATGTTATAACAACCCCACAACGCATGCAGAGTATGACAATCGAGAGGTGTATTTAGTAAACACCAATTTTTGCAGTGAAAAATACAAATTGTTAAAATAAAAATAAAAAAGATGACTCAATTTGTAAGAGGATATTTCCCAAATGTTTTCTCCATAAGGAGTTAGCATAAAGAGCCCAAAATTGAGTTATCTCTCCCAGCCAAATCTATACTAAAGGCTGTGGAAAGATTCATTCGCCAGAATCGAAACATGTACAGTCCATGTGTATATAGATTTGTATCTGGCGTTTTCTTTTCAATGACTCCATTAATCATGTTCCTTAATCTAAATCTGTCCATAAAGCTCGATTAATAATTGTAAAATTAGGTTAAAATAAAACTCCAATATCACTATTAACCGCAACCGATTGTTATTTGTTATTACAAGTATTGGTCTCTCGAAAACATTGGAGTAAAACAATCACTCAAAGCATTTACCTTAAGTCCCCTCAGTTTTATTGCAGTTCTCAAACAGTTTTATAGTTAATTTATTAAGTTTTTAGCGGTTTTTTTTATTTTATATAGAAGGCATGATTAGCATCACACAGTGTAGGTATTTCAAAAATAATATCATAGTTAGGTTTGGTTGAACAAATGATTCAGGTTGCCATACCACATATCAGTTGGCATAAGTCAGTATTCAGCTTTTTGGACACTCTAAATTGTTCTTTTCATCGTCCCCTTCTTTTATTATAGGAACTCTTATGTCCCCTAAAGAGTTCCCTAATATCTTTCCAGTTTTTGTTTCCAAGCTGGGTCAGCTCTTCACCGATACAGTTAACTCTTTGCCTAGCAAAAGTAGGGCAGTGACAAATGTGGTGCTCCAAGGTCTCATCATCCTCAAAACATGATCTATATGCATCATCCTCTTCTGCTCCTTTGTGACGCAGATGTGCTCTTTATGTGCCTTCCAGTTAACTCTTTGCCTAGCAAAAGTAGGGCAGTGACAAATGTATGTTAGAGCTCCAAGGTCTCATCACCCTCAAAACATGTTCTATATGCATCATCCTCTGCTGCTCCTTTGTGACGCAGATGTGCTCTTTATGTGCCTTCCATAACTTCTTAATTATTGGTCGCATCGATTACAAGTGCTCCAGACTTTTATAGACGAAAAAATACACTTTCCAACAGGCCTGAAATTCTAGTAAAGGTTCAAACAAATATAGAATATATTATATAAAAAAAAAAAAAAACAAAAACAAAAACTTTATATATATAGTGGCGGTATTTTGGCCCATTCCCGCCGAGGCGCCGTCTTGAGATGATCGATACTTTGGTATCTTTTAGTGCCAACCGTAGTCTCACAAATGGCCCACGCACAAAAGTCCAACGAATTGAGATTTACAGATTTTGGTGGCCATTTTTCTTTAGAAATGAAGAGAGGAATCTTCCTTTTAGGTCATTCTTGGTTGATACGTGCTGAGTGTGATGGTACTGAATCCTCTTTAGGTGTCCATTACCTGTGGCTGAAATGTTTATCTGCCTATGATTTCAATATTGTGTTTAGAATATTTTCTCGATAATATTCGGCATTTATTTTGACCCCAAGGTCTATGGATACGAGCTGAGAGCGATCATCGACCGTTACGGCGGCCCACACTATTAGGATCGGGCTTAAGTTCTATTTTCAGCTAATTTCTTTGATGGCATATACATGACCATTTTATTATTCACACACTGCTTAACTTCAAATGACTTCTCACCACAGAAAACCAAATTCGGGAACTGGTTACTTTTAAGCAAGCGAAGCAACTCCTTAGGGTTCATTTTTTCTATATCCTCTATATAAGGGCCTATTTCCCGAGCTTACTTATTGAGTACCTATAAATTTTAACTTTAATTTAAATTCAATTTAAAATTACTGATCGAAGTTAGCGATATTACATGGCGAGATCCTTTCGACTTAATTTGACCGAGAGTTTTATTTATTTTTTTATTTTTATACCCTCCACCATAGGATGGGGGTATATTAACTTTGTCATTCCGTTTGTAACACATCGAAATATTGCTCTAAGACGCCATAAAGTATATATATTCTGGGTCGTGGTGAAATTCTGAGTCGATCTGAGCATGTCCGTCCGTCCGTCCGTCTGTTGAAATCAAGCTAACTTCCGAACGAAACAAGCTATCGACTTGAAACCTGGCACAAGTAGTTGTTATTGATATAGGTCGGATGGTATTGCAAATGGGCCACATCGGTCCACTTTTACGTATAGCCCCCATATAAACGGACCCCAAAATTTGGCTTGCAGACCCTCTAAGAGAAGCAAATTTCTTTCGATCCAGCTGTAATTTGGTACATTGTGTTTGTATATGGTCTCTAACAATCATGCAAAAATTGGTCCACAACGGTCAATAATTACATATAGCCCCCATATAAACCGATCCCCCGATTTGGCTTGCGGAGCCTCTAAGAGAAGCAAATTTCATCCGATCTGGCTGAAATTTGGTACATGGTGTTAGTATATAGTCTCTAACATCTATGCAAAAAATTGGTCCACATCGGTCTATAATTATATATAGACCCCATATAAACCGATTCCCAGATTTGGCTTGCGGAGCCTCTAAAAGAAGCAAATTTCTTCCGATCCAGCTGAAATTTGGTATATGGTGTTAGAATATGATCTCTAACAATCTTGAAAAATTTGTTCACATCGGTCCATATATACATATATAGGCCCCATATAAACCGATCCCCAGATTTGACCTCCGGAGCCCCTTGGAAGAGCAAAATCCATCCGATTCGGTTGAAATTTGCTACGTGATGTTAGAATATGGTATCCAACAACCATGCAGGAATTGGTTCATACAGTCCTTAATTATATATAGCCCCCATATAAACCGATCCCCAGATTTGACCTTCGGAGCCTCAAACACCCATGCAAAAATTGGTCGAAATCGGTCCATAATCATATATAGGCCCTATATAAACCAATCCCCAGATTTGACCTCCGGAGCCCCTTGGAAGAGCAAAATTCATCCGATTCGGTTGAAATTTGGTACATGATGTTAGTATATGGTAATCAACAACCATGCAGGAATTGGTTCATATCAGTCCATAATTATATATAGCCCCCATATAAACCGATCCCCAGATTTGACCTCCGGCGCCTTTTGGAGAAGCAAAATTCATCCGATCTGTTTGAAATTTGGTACGTGGTGGTACTATATTATATTTAACAGCCATGCCAAAAGTGGTCCATATCAGTCCATAATCATATATAGCCCCTATATAAACCGATCCCGAGATTTGGTTTTGGAGCCTCTTGGAGGAGCAAATTTCATCCGAGTCAGTTGAAATTTGGTACATTGTGCTAGTATATGGCCGTTAACAACCATGTCTAACTAGGTCCATATTGGTCTATAGTTATAACATATATAGCCCTCAGATAAATCGATCCCCAACCACACAAAAATTGGTCCATATCAAGTTCATAATTGTATATAGCCCCCATATAAGCGAACCCAATATTTCAATTCTGGCTCTTTACCACGTATGGACTAATTCCCAATTTAGAAAACGATGTTAAGAAGTTTTAACAACCCAAGTAATTCGATTCTGGATGACAGTCTTTCGTAGAAGTTTCGACACAATCCGTGGTGGAGGGTACATTAGATTCGGCCTGGCCTAACTTACGGCCGTATATACTTGTTTTTTGTTTACTAACATAGTGTTCCACCCCAGGGCATTAGCCGACTTAAATTTTAAGTCTATAGATTTGGTAGATGTCTAATAAATTTTATTCAGATCGAGTCAGTTCTAAATGTATATATTTGTGACACAAATCTTTATATATAGCACCCCAGCAAAAAAAAATTGGAAGTTGTTCCACAAACATTTCTTTTAAAGCCCATCCCAGAATCCCCATCGAGTTTTTTCAACTTCCGATGCAGTCCTTTTGGACAAGTCCACAAACATTTCTTCTAAAGCGCATCGTGGGATCCCCCAATGATTTTTTTTCACTACCGATGCAGTCCTTTTGGACAAGTCCATAAACATTTTTTCTAAAGCGCATCGTGGGATCCCCCAATGATTTTTTTCCACTTCCGATGCAGTCCTTGTGGACAAGTATTAGAAAGAACGCAATCAGGCTATTTTAAGTGCAAATTTTGGACAATTAAATTTAAAAATAGAAAACTAATAAAAAATAAAAAAAAAGTAAAAAAAAAATAATAATAAAAAAATTAATTTCATCATCCCCGATGGGATTTGAACCTGCGCCGTTTAACTTTTTCGCTTCCATGGAAGTTCATTTGAGAAGGTTTTGCAAATTACGAGCATTTTTAATTTTTTGTTGATTTGCAATGGAAAAAATATATTTATACAAAAATATATGCCGAAAATAAAAATAAAAACAATGCATAACATAAAGAAAACAATAATTTTTTAGAAAATTATTTGATAAAAAAATTGCCGCTGGTGAGATTTCAACCTGTGTTTCTTATTTGTTCGTTCATACTAATAAAGAATATCTCGAGAAGCAATTAGAATGTTATCCCTAGGTGTCGTATTACGATCATATCACAAACATTTGAATTGACCTTTTGACGCTTTATGTTCAATGGCGTTTGTGGCTGAGTGTGCTAAGGCGTTCTGTTATGGTGCCAGTAAACCCAGGTTCAAACCCTGGTCGCAGCGAAAAAGTTTTTCAAATTGTAAAAATTAGATAATAGGAAAATAATAGTTGTAGTTGTAAATTTCTACATTCAAATGAACTTCCAGGGTACAACTTCTAAAGCAATGCAAAGGATCCAAAAAGGGAGTACTTCCGTCCAATGACAAGTCCATGTAAAATTCATTGGAGATGATCCAAGTTTGCACTACTTCCGGATCACAGATTGGGGATCCAAACTACTTTTTTGGAAGCTCTTTTTTTGTTGGGACCCAACACATTTGACGGTTTTGATATGTTATCGCAAAAGGTGGATCTACAAAGTGGTGCAGGGTATAACATAATATAGTCAGTCGGCCGACTTTGGTCTTTCCTTACTTGTTTTCTTTTATTCAACTGCAGTTCATTAATATTCTTACGGCAGACCCTTTTGATTCATTTGAATTCATCGTGGAAGTAACATAGGATTCGGTCTGACTTTTAGTCCTAAACAATACTGCCACCTTACCATAATTTCCTCTATAGATGTTAATGTCTTTACTAAATTTCAATCATAAAACTTAGAAATTGCTAATATTTAGGTTTTAGTTTTTGCTACTAGAAAATGGCTTTACTTTAGTCTAATGTAGCCTGGAAATATTTATAATTTTACTAAGCTTTTGATTTTATTTCGTCAAATCTTCAAGGATTTTATGGTAAACGAGGGTGATTCCTGAGAGCTTTTGTATGTTATACTTTTAGAACTTAGCCCCATTGATTATCATTGGCAAACACACTAAAACCTTTTGGTTTGTTACAAGAATAAAGCTCTTGGCGAACTTTAGTCCCCAAAGGCTTTTATGAAGCTTTTTTTATATTAATTCTTATCACATATTTACCTGATAAAAACTATGGTTAAAATAATCTCCAAACTTTTAAGCTGTTATAAGTTACTGTTAACATATACTCTTGCTCTCTCTATCTCTCTCTTCTTTTTTCTTAAATGAGCTATTCTGAATATCTCTGTTACTCACTGTTAACCAACCATGACCCTTGTAATTTTCTCTCTTTGTATTGGGTTTTGTTTGTCAACAAATGTTTTGGCGGGGTTGTTTCATAGAAAATGAATGTTTACCTTTTGGCAAAGTGATACATAAGTATGAAAATATAAAGCCGGCTTTAGAGAATAAAAAAATATATATAAACTTGAATATAAAAAAAGTAATAAATTATTTATATGTAATAAATATTTTTATTTTTTTATTTATGTGTTTACTATGGGGGTGTGATTGAAATACCGAGAAACTTTTGAGAGCAATCAAATATCCCGGCAAACATTAATGTAATATTGAGAGAGCATAACATATTACATGGCCAATGTTTATTTTCCAAAAAAAAAAAAAAAACAAACAAAAAATCTCTTCTCTCATACGCAGATGCTGTGCGTGTTTTCAATTTCATTTGAATTACTAGCAAGTGTAGAGATGCTGTGTGGTGGTTACCTACTGTTGCTCTAGCCATTCCGACGGAAGATATTAGTGTGGTGGTGATGATGATGATGATGGTGGTGGAGACCTAGAGTCAAGTGGTTTTCCTTGTTAGATTATAGAACAGATTTCTTTACTGTTATACATCTATGGCTATATGTGCATTCATTTTTCTCTACAAAAGGGTCTTGTATTGTGGCGTGGAGTGGGGTGGGGTGGGGTGGAGAAAGGCGGGGGGAAATTGAGAGTAGCATTTGATAGGGAAATGTTATTGTGAGAGTATGGTCCGGCGGCATTTCGATATGGCTTTAGCCGAGATGTTAATGCGTTCTGGAATTTAGTTTGTATTTTGAATCTCAAGCGTTTGCATGTAGTACGAACGTTATGTGATTTTTTTGTGAAATTTATTTATTAAAAAAAAATAATTAATAAAAATAATAAAAACGGTTCGCGGCGCGTTGAAAAAATAAAGTGGATTTTATGAAAAATAAAAATTAAAATTTTTAAAAAATATAAAAGAAGAAATGTAATTACAAAAAAAAAATCCCAAAAAATTAAGAATTGCCTATTTTAAGGCTTAAAAAAAGTGTAGTATATATTTAGGTGCAAAATAAATAAATAAATTGCCTTAGATATTAAGGCAAAATAGCAACAAAAAAGTCCAAAAAAACAGACCTTGAAATTTTATAAATCATTAAAATATAAATCTGAATAATATTAAAAAAATAATAATAATAATAAAACCTTATTTTTAGTGATTTAAATTCTACTTAAAAAGATTTTTCTTCTAAAAATAAATTCTCAAATTCGTTCAAATGCATTTCTATACTATATATACAGTAAATATAAATGAAAGTGTTTGTGCCTACATTGAAATCCTTTAATTTGTGTTTATCATCAAATAATTATCAACTCACACTTGTGTTTATTCAGTATCTACAATGAATGATCCACCATACATACTACCGGAATCCGAAATCCTTTCCACCTTGGTGTGGAATATTTGCTAAATCGAGAAAAAAAAACACACACACAGAGTGATTTAAAATGCATTTTGTATAGAGGCAAAAACAATTAAACGCAAATCAGTGGTTTTAAAAATTCACTTTCACATTGGGCTTAGTCAAACGGAAGTGTAAACAAGCATTTGTACACGCACACCCCTTCACTGTTCTGTGTTATGGACACAACGGATATCCTCACATGCAACTATTTGCACTTGTATGCAAAATAAGCACTCATTTTGTATTTCCTCTTGTGCTTCTATATATGCGTAAATGTTCCGGTATATTTGAACATCATAATGAAATTAACATATCCTGTTAGTGCTTCTAGTGAAAAACTCAAAATTTTATATCGAGATTTACCTTGATGCCACAATACATGCATGCAAATGCATTAGTACATTTGGAAAATGGAAATTTGCTAAACAAACATGATATTAGAATATTTAATAAACTGTGTGCATCAAAATATCAACAAAAATGAAAATTGAAAAAATAACTTTTGTACCCCCCGCGCCACCCACAAATATACGATTCTGACAGTTAAATTTGCATATACAAATTTGGCATAATAATTGAATGGATCCATACTCGTATTCATGTTTCTCAGTTATTTGGAAATTTTGCATAAAACTAAAATAAAATGTGTTTGAGAATGATTAATTCAAGTGATTTAGTAAAAAATGTTGCCTACTTTTAGGATTTTAAGAAAAATCTTACCTACTTTGAGAATTTTAAAAAAAGTGTTGCCTATTTTTAGGAATTTTGTGTATTAAATGAGAGATTATTGGAATAAAACAAAACTATATGTGTTTTAAATTAAATAAAAAAAGATTATCTACATATTTGAAGTTCTTGTTGTGACAAAATTTAAAATTTATAAAAGTGATGTGTTGATTAATATAAAAATTAAATTGTTTATAAATACATATATAATTCCTTAAAGTTGCTAATTTATACCTTATATACACAGAACAATTAATTTAATCTTTAAATTAATTTAATCAATTAATTTTTAATTGAGATTTCTTTAATCACCCAATTGATAATATAAATTAATTTTTTTGTAATTAAGTTTACATTTTTAATTGAATATTTTGTTTAAAATTTAATTAAAATTGTAATTGGGAAATGATGGTGACATTTTTTTGTGTATTTTTATACTGGAAAAACAAACAATAATAAGCTGAAGCTAAAGATTTCTTGTCCTAAAAGTACGAATACGAATTTGCTTAGAAGGGAAGACGAATTCTCCGATATGACGCTCTTTTTCCTGGTCCAAAAGTGGTCGTTTTGTGCTTTCGACTACATTGGTAGAAAAAGTTTCGTTACTATGATGAATTTCTACATTGTATTAACGAAATTCTTCGTTAAAAGTCAGCCAACGTAGCATTTCATTATAACAACGAAATTTTTCGTTATATTTACGAAACCCTTTATGAAATACATTTCGTAGTATTAACGAATAATTACATAGCATTGTCGTTGTATTAATGAAAATTATTCATTGTATGAATGAAGCTTATACGTTGTATGAATGAAAATCATTCATTGTATGAACCCTGAATTTTTATTGTATGAGTAAAAGACAAACGTTTGCATCAATGAAAACAAACGTTATATTAATGAATCTTTAACTTAATTAAAAAAAAAATATATATTGATTTATCGCAGATACAATTTGTTCAATTTCTTTGGCGCCAAGGTTCATTCCGGTAATTCTTCCACGTTCTCCATTTGAAAGTTCACTTCTCCGAGGCATTTTCACTAAAGATAAGAATTACACCAAATGTTCACTTTCGTTCATATAACGAAAATTTTTGTTATATTAATGAAAATGTTCGTTTTATAATAAAAAATAGTACGAAGTAGGCTAAAGCCAAATTTAAAAGAGAATTGTGATTTAAAAATATCCATATTCCAATTCCTCGCTTCTTTGGCACGGAATCAATACCAAAACTATGCTTAAGAAAAAACAAATTGGGAAAGCTTTTATGGTGTAAGCATTCTTGAAGCATACCTTTTGCATACCTTTAGGCATTTTTTAATAAATATTGAACTATATTATTTATGAAGTAAATGTAAAATGTGCATACAAAACGCTTACTTAATTCCAAAGATTTTGTCTTTACTTTAATTATTTTTGTTTTGATTCCAAGCCAAAGAAGCGATCTAAGCATGTCCGTCCGTCCGTCTGTTGAAATCACGCTAACTTCCGAACGAAACAAGCTATCGACTTGAAACTTGGCACACGTGGTTGTTATTGATATAGGTCGGATGGTTTCGGTCCACTTTTACGTATAGCCCCCATATAAACGGACCCCCCGATTTGGCTTGCGTAGCCTCTAAGAGATGCAAATTTCATCCGATCCGGCTGAAATCTGGTACATGGTGTTAGTATATGGTCTCTAACAACCATGCAAAAATTGGTCCACATCGGTCAATAATTATATATAGCCCCCATATAAATAGATCCTCCGATTTGGTACATGGTGTTAGTATATGGTATCTAATGACCATGCAAAAATTGGTCCGCATCGGTCCATAAATATATATAGCCCCCATATAAGAGCCTCAATGAGAAGCAAATTTCATCCGATCCGGCTGAAATTCGGTACATGACGTTGGTATATGGTCTCTAATATCCATGCAAAAATTGGTCCACATCGGTCCATACTTATATATAGAGCCCCCATATAAACCGTTCTCCAAATTTGACCTCCGGAGCCTCTTGGAGGAGCAAAATTCATCCGATCCGGTTCAAATTTGGAACGTCGTGTTAGTATATGGCCACTAACAACCATACCAAAATAGTTCCATATCGGTCTATAGTTATATATAGCCGATCTCCAATCACACAAAAATTGGTCCATATCGGTTCATAGCCATGATTGCCACTCGAGCCAAAAATAATCTACCAAAATTGTATTTCTATAGAAAATTTTGTCAAAATTTTATTCCTATAGAAAATTTTGTCAAAATTTTATTTCTATAGAAAAATTTGTCAAAATTTTATTTCTATAGAAAATTTTGTCAAAATTTTATTTCTATAGAAAATTTTGTCAAAATTTTATTTCTATAGAAAATTTTGTCAAAATTTTATTTCTATAGAAAATTTTGTCAAAATTTTATTTCTATAGAAAGTTTTGTCAAAATTTTATTTCTATACAAAATTTTGTCAAAATTTTATCTCTATAGAAAATTTTGTCAAAATTTTATTTCTATAGAAAATTTTGTTAAAAATTTATTTCTATAGAAAATTTTGTCAAAATTTTATTTCTATAGAAAATTTTGCCAAATGTTTATTTATTTCTATAAAAAATTTTGTTAAAATTTTATTTCTATAGGAAATTTTGTTAAAATTTCATTTCTATTGAAAATTTTGTTAAAATTTTATTTCTATAGAAAATTTTGTCAAAATTTTATTTCTATAGAAAGTTTTGTCAAAATTTTATTTCTATAGAAAGTTTTGTCAAAATTTTATTTCTATACAAAATTTTGTCAAAATTTTATTTCTATAGAAAATTTTGTCAAAATATTATTTCTATAGAAAATTTTGTTAAAAATTTATTTCTATAGAAAATTTTGTCAAAATTTTATTTCTATAGAAAATTTTGTCAAAATTTTATTTCTATAGAAAGTTTTGTCAAAATTTTATTTCTATACAAAATTTTGTCAAAATTTTATTTCTATAGAAAATTTTGTCAAAATTTTATTTGCATAGAAAATTTTGTCAAACTGAATTATATACGTATTTGGTCGATCCTTTTTGATTTAATATATACCACGTATGGACTAACATACAATTTAGAAGACGGTGTTAGGTGGTTTTAAGATACCTTGCCATCGGCAAGCGTTACCGTAAGTTAAGTAATTCGATTGTGGATGGCAGTGTTTAGAAGAAGTTTCTACGCAATCCATGATGGAGGGTACATAAGCTTCGGCCTGGCCGAACTTACGGCCGTATATACTTGTTCTGTGTACTTTATACTTCATACATTTTAAAAGCCTATGTTAAATTCATCGCTTCTGCACCAATTTTGTACAACTTCCGGATCGAAAAAGAACATTTTCACTACTTTTTTGGCGACGCTTTTTTTACTGGGTTACTTCCCCTGTAAGTTCGAGTATGAATATTTAGAACAGGATAAAATATAAGATTTGGTGAATCGAGATAACTTTTGCAATGGAATGAGGCAAAGGCAGTCCTGATATAATCACCTTTCTTGCACAAGGCAAAAGATGGAAAATACACAAAATAAATCATTACCTATATATAAAGATTTTTTATCTATAATCGAAAAATTCAATATATCAATATTTTTACTTTAAAGAAATTTTGTCGTACTCCGACTTTAACGGAGGGATGCAAATTTAGAAAATTCGTGTCATAAACTTAACCCTTTATCTACCGATGTCCACTTAGGAGGACATTCGAAAACAACACCAAACTCTATTTCTCAACTTGGTTTCGGTTTTTTTTCGCGATGTTATTTTAAAGTAGAGGCTTTAATCTAAATATAAATATTTTGCCATATTGGTTAGCACTAAAATTCATTTTTATAAACATCTTTAACAATAAACGAAAAATACGAAATTTTAAGATAATTTTTCCAATGTATGTCTCTAGTAAATGGACACTCATACAATAACTAATTGTAGCTGATATATTTTTGAATTATTCTTGTATTTTTTTTCATACGATTATAGATATGATAGGTCAAATAGCGCCATTTGGCCATACCTCAGTAATCAAGTTATCAGAATAAACTCTTATAGCTCTTGAATTAGATGAGGTAGGTCCCCAAAATTAATTAATTATTTAAATTCTACATGCTGTATAAGAACAAGTAAAATAAGAAGAAATTTAAGGTTGTTATCATTAGATTTATTTCAGTTGGGCAAGGGTTAATGTCCAATTTATTAAAACAAAAATATAGTGAATTTTATTTTAATTAAAGTTTTTAGTATTTTCAAGAACTTCGATTTTTTTTTATTTTAATATAAATTTGTTTTTTTGTATTTTAATACTAATATGGCATTGTATTAATATGGCATAACCTTTCATAATAGGTCGATATTTTTGCAATGCCTATTTCATTTAAATCGGCTAGTACACCCAAAAAAAAGTCACCCCACCGTGGAAGAAAATGTAGGTTTATTTTAGAAAATTTTAACTAAAATAGTTTTCTAATTGCAACATGTTACAAATAAGTTAATACTTTTTGTCAAATTGAAGAAAATTTTTTAAAAATAATTAATTTTTTTCTGTTGTTTAAGAAAATTTCATATGTTGGAAAAAAAATTTGGAATTAAAAATTGTTAAAATGTCTTTAGCGCTGTACGAAGTTCGAGACAGGTACAATTTTAGTAAAATTTACTCATTTCAGAGACTTATGAACTCAATTTAAGCAAACTTCTGCCATTTTAGGAAAATATGAACTATTTTATTTTTTAGTAAGATTGTGCACTATATTTGTATACAACTTTTTTCTGATTTTTAGTTCACATCATTAAAGTTAGCAAAAAATTATTCAAATAAGGCACATTTACTCATATTGTGCAAAATTTGACTAAAATCAACTAATCTTCATGAACTAAAATAAAGTTCAGTTGGCATTAGAGCCCCTTTTTTCTGGGTGTAACAAATACATGGGTTGGCAATTCGTCAAGTCGTTCAGTATAGTATATATATAAAATAAATATTATAGCTTCCGCCCACCTTGTAAAACGATCAATGCAAGTAAGGCAATATCGGCAACCTTTCGAAGGTGGCAAAGGTCCAACGAGGTCAATGCTAACATAAGCAAAACGATCTTTAGGTACGGCATAACTTCCTACCTTGCTTTTCGTATGTCTCCCAACCTTAGACATTTGACATGCATTACACATTTTTGACCACGATGGAATGTCTGCTTTCATTGATGGCCACACAAAGCGCTCAGTAATCAGCTTAAGAGTGGCTTTTGGACCAGGATGCGCCAAGTTGTGGACCATTTTGAAAACCTCAAATCTGAAATTCTTTGTAATAAATGGACGAATAACCTGTGTTGAACAATCGCAGTACAATTCGAGTCCACTTTCGGGCATTGGAATCTTCTTGAGGACCAAACTACTCTCATTAGAATTCAACAGACTACTTAACTCACAATCGCTTTGCTGCTCTTTTGCCAACTGCAAATAGTTTAAAGGCGATGGGACAGAAATCGTTTCCACTCTTGACAAAAAATCTGCTGTTACATTGTCCCTACCTCGTACATATCGAATGTCAGTGGTATGTTGACCTATGTAGTCTAACTGACGAAGTTGTCTCGGCGAAGCTTTTTCAAGTCTCTGCGCAAAAGCAAATGACAGAGGCTTATGATCAGTAAAAATAGAAAATTGTCGACCTTCGAGGAAGTATTGGAAACTCTTCAAGCCCGAATATGCCGCTTGCAATTCACGGTCATATGTGCTATATCGACGTTGAGCTTCCGAGAATTTCTTCGAATAAAATCCAAGAGGCACCCACTTGCCGTTGACAAATTGTTGAAGAACTGCGCCCATACCGAAATCTGATGCGTCTACCCATAAAGAAGTAGGAGCACCCTCCACCGGATATGTAAGAAGAGTTGCGTTTGATAGTTGGTCTTTGCAATCTTGAAAAGCGCTTACAAGTTCCTCCGTCCAAGTAATTCTTCGCTTATCTTTTTTCTTTTGCCCTTTCTTAATATCGTGAAGAATCGCTTGGGCTTCCGCCGCATTTGGAATGAAGCGTCGATAAAAGTTGAGAAGTCCCAAGAATTGACTCAACTCGTGCAATGTTTCTGGTTGTTTATATTCTTTTATTGCTTTTACACGCTCAGCATTGGGTAGCAAGCCATCGGTTGTAACTAAATATCCCAAAAAACTTATCTCAGACTTACCGAATTCACATTTTGATACATTAATTGTGAGGCCAAAATGTCGCAATCTCTCGAAAAGCTGCCGTAAATGCCTTTTATGTTCTTCTAAGTTCTCGGATGCCACCAAAATGTCGTCGATATAGACATAACAGAAATTAAATTCTCGAACGACATCATTCATGAAACGCTGAAAAGTTTGCGCAGCGTTGCACAAACCGAAAGGCATACGGGTGAATTCGAACAATCCAAATGGCGTGGTGATAGCTGTTTTCGGAATATCTTCCTCTTCTACCGGAATTTGGAAATATCCTTTAATCAAATCGATTTTTGAAAATATATTTTTGCCATGTAAATTTCCTGCAAAATCATGGATATGTGGCACGGGGTATCGGTCGGGAATTGTCACTTTGTTCAATGCCCTATAGTCTCCACAAGGCCTCCATTCGTTATTGGCCTTTGGTACCAAATGTAATGGGCTGGCCCAACTGCTCTTTGAGGGGCGACATATTCCAAGCTGAAGCATATATTCGAACTCTTTTTTAACTATTTTCAACTTTTCAGGCGACAATCTCCTAGGCTTGCTATAAACAGGCGGACCTTTCGTTGCTATCACATGTGTTACTGAATGCTTAACTTGAGGTATTTTATTCGACGGTCTTGCTACGTCTCTGAACTCGCTGATTAAGGAATAGAACGGAGAATATTTCGGGAGTGTATTGCAAGTGACTGAAGATATTTGAGGTATAGTTGATAATGAACACTCAACCTTCAAATTTGTCCTTTTATCTATGAGGCAGCGTCTTCCTATATCGACAAGCAAATCGAAATTCTCTAAAAAATCAGAGCCAATGATAGGCTGGGTTATATCAGCTATAACGAACGGCCATACCAAATCTCTTCTTAAACCAAGATTAAGCTTAAGCATTTTTGTGCCAAATGTTTTAATCGGAGTTCTATTTGCTGCTTGTAGTTCGAACGCTTCCACTTCGCCTCGCTTTCCATATAAAGATGCTGGAATCACTGACACATCAGCCCCAGTATCCACTAAAAATTGTTGCTTGGAAGACTGATCCCGTAACATGAGGCGACATATCTTCAGTTCTCCTTCGTCCGTCACCGAAGGCGAAGGAGATTCTAGTTTTCCGATTTATAAGAACAGGGAGACCGACACTTCGTGGCTTTATCACCAAATTTAAAGTGATACCAACACTTCCATCCCTCATTTGTTTCACCATGGGACCGAGTCTTACTTTCTCTACGTTTTCTGGATGTACTACGGTTACGTTGTGTTGTTCGCAGCTCGTCAAATGTTCGTATTATTTCATTAATTTGCCCTTCAAGGTTATCTAGTCTTGATACTGGGTCAGATTTACTTACTTGATTTATCGATGTATTTCCGAGATGGTCGTTTATTTTATCTGCCATGACCGATAGTTTATCCAAATTGTCAGTACTCACGGAAAGAACAGCTTTTATCGTTGCTGGCAACCGTTGGAACCATAAAGATCGTAGCATTTCTTCGGATACCTTTCCAGATGCTAATTGGCGCATGTCGCGCAGCATCGCTGAAGGTTTTCTATCGCCCAAATCCACATTTTCCATAAGCTTCTGCAGACGTTTTTCTTCTGAATCTTGAAACTCAGCCAGCAGAGCGTTTTTCAGGGAATTGTACAAATCTCGCTCTGGAGGATTCTCGATTATGTGGCTTACCGCATTAAGGATGTTGCTTTCTATAGAGCCAACCAGCGTATGGTATTTCGTGGAATCCTGAGAAATCCCAGCGTTAATAAATTGACTCTCCATCTGGCTAAACCACAATTTTGGATTCGCCTTCCAAAACGGCGGAACTTTTACTGCAACACGTGAAATTGTTGAATTTTCCTCCATATTATCAGGCATTGTTCTCAAATACTCAGGGGTCACCAATGAAGGAAACAAATTTAGCTTTTCCTTTTTTTATTACAAAAATTATTTATTGAATATATCTAGTGTGACAGAGGAATATTAATTAATTTGAAAAGATTTTTTATTCTCAAAAGCAAAGCAAAGAAAACTAGATGAAAAAGTATTTTTAAATGTAAAGTACGAATAGTGCAAGTAGTATATATTCCCACAAATGCTTTAAATTTTTCCCGGAATTAAAATCCAACTTCCTGTGCATAATATCATGTATCCCCAAAACAGCAGTGACTTTACTAAATATTCAAATTATAATCAGCATTAAATGCTCATATGACACACCCTTTTATTTACTACTACTCCACACTCTGCATAATTTAATTGCTGACCACAAATTTCATTGACCAGAAAAAAAAAACGTAATTAGAAATAACCAAGCGTTAACGGCCATAGATGACAATTCAATTATACCCATCTATTCCGGACATCGTCCACAATAATGAGGGGAGGGTCAAGTTACAAAACACAATTCAAAATTCATTCGTTACAAATTCATTTGAAAATTGTTTTGACAGTAAAATCTGTTGTCATAATTTTCCCCATGGTCTCAGGGGTATAATTAAAAAAAGCAACGAACATACACAATAAAATAAATACGCCAAAATCTATTCACATAATCAAATTCAAAAAAAAAAATTTTGAAGAGGAAAATCAGGTAGCCAACCAGCATTCATTCGTAGGAAATGCATTTAAAGAGCTACACTCATTTGTGGTATGATTGGGAGTTCTTTTGTCTGTAGTCATCCACAAATCTAACGTTAGCCTCATTATATAGACCTGGTTGTAACCATAGCAACCCACGCATATTTTTATCTAAATTCGTGTATGTATACCCCATGTACCTCATGAAGTTTGCATTGGGATCTTTGTTAGGGCTCTCTGGTTTAGCTAACCTGTCTGCGCCGAAGGCGACTTCGACATCAGTTCTCTGGTACTCTTCTTATCATTCATGCTTTATCTTCAAATTCACGCTAAACCCTAAAATATCTAAAATTGTATCACACTTTTGTAATCAGTTTAGGAATTTGAAATGGGACACATGTAGATGTTGGTAGCTACTGGCCGACTAAATGACGTTGTCATTCCGTCTAAGGGAATTTAGACATGGGGTTTATTTCATGTCAACACAGACTACACTGCAATACCATCATCTCTGACGTATGATTTGATAGGATTGAGGTTAAAGGGGTATGCAGATGAAAATGATGGTCTACGAACCATATTGAACTTAGTGTTTAGCAGTTGCGGAAATTGAAAGTACGGGTTGGTGTTGATGACCAGTGATATTCTGATTCATTTTGGCCCGCGTAGAAAATTTCTTGTATCGCGGCTTTATCAATGCAGCCAGCCACTCCAATATAAACTGAACGAATCTTAAATATCCACCACCCTGGGTCACTTAAAAGTATTTTTTTAACACACACACACACTCGTTTTTTGCTATGGATTTTAAATTGCAGAAAGTTGGTTAATATGGATCCACAGGATGGCGGAGATGTAATGCAACAAAGTAGAGCATTATTTTTTTTTTAATTTTATTGTTCAAAATAATTCGGAAATAACAAGTTTTAGAATCTCTCTAGATTTGTTCGAATTGCCTACCTTTGGCATGATTTATGTCGGACAAAGCCAGCACATGTTGCACGAAAGTGGCTCTGCGATGATCGATATATTGGTATTCTTTATGCCAACCTTACTCTCTTTGACAAAATTTTCTACAGAAATAAAATAGAAATAAATAGAAATAAAATAGAAATAAAATTTTGCGAAAATTTTCTATAGAAATAATATTTTTCGAAAATTTTCAATAGAAATAAAATTTTGCGAAACATTTTTTAAAAAATAAAATAAAATTTTGACAAAATTTTCTATAGAAATAAAAGAAATAAAATAGAAATAAAATTTTGCGAAAATTTTCTATAGAAATAATATTTTTCGAAAATTTTCAATAGAAATAAAATTTTGCGAAATTTTTTTTAAAAAATTAAATAAAATTTTGACAAAATTTTCTATAGAAATAAAATTTGACAAAATTTTCTATAGAAATAAAATTTGACAACATTTTCTATAGAAATAAAATTTTGACAAAATTTTCTATTGCAATAAAATGTTCACAAAATTTTTTACTGAAATAAAATTTTGAAAAACTTGTCTTATAGAATTTCTTATAGAATATGAATTAAAAATTTTTGTGATATATTGACGAATAAATAATTTTTAACATTTTTTTATGATTTTGAATGCATTATAACGTTTGTCTGGAACGTTTGACATCAAATATTTTCAAAAATTCGCAATTTTTCTAGAAAGGATTTAGTATTTTTTCGGCAAAATTTTAATAATTTGCACTATTTTTAATTCTTAATCTATATGAAACAATAGAATTTCATATTTCCCATTAAAAATATGAAAAAGCGAATTATAAAAACATTGACTCAAATGAACTTCCTGTGTAGTTAAAATAAAGAACAACTTTGGGAGGACATTTTTGGAAGTATTTTTAAAGTTGTGCCTTTAGAAGAACTTCCAAATTTTTTTGCTGGGTTGTTGTTGTTGTTTTTTATTTCAGCTTAAAACCATGCATTGGCTAAACTACAAGTGTAGCTTAACCAACGCACGTTTCGGAATTACCACATTCCTCATCAGCATCCTCTACTTGCACCAAAAAAAAATTTTTGACCAAATTTGGACAAAATTTTATGTAGAAATACACTTTGGACACAATTTTTTTAGAAACACAATTTTGACAAAATTTTCTATAGAAAAATTTTCTTTGGCAATAAAATTTGACAAAATTTACTATTTTCTATAGAAATAAAATTTTGACAAAATTTTCTATTGAAATAAAATTTTTACAAAATCTTCTACAAAAAAAAAAATTTTGACAAAATTTTTTTATAAACAAAAAAAATTGACAAAATTTCTATGGAAATAAAATTTTGTGAAAATTTTCGGTAGAAATAAATTTTTGACAAAATTTCTATAGAACTAAAATTTAGACAAAATTTTCTATGCATTGATCAGCTATGATGCGCTTATTAGAGACTGTTGTTGTACGAAGTACATTATTGTACTCTAGTACATGTAACGATATTATGGCTTATATATATGAGCCCATCATTACTCATTTTTTATTAATGTTAAGGAAGAGCACAAATGTTGTCCAAAATGACTGTTTCAGATTTAAACATCTTCATCAGACTGAATAAAAACAAAACAAAAACAACAAAATTTTCTATAGCAATGAAATTTTGCAAAAATTTTTTATAGAAATAAAATTTTGAGAAAAATTTCTATAGAAATAAAATTTTAACAAAATTTTCTATTGAAATACAATTTTGACAAGATTGTTTAGAGAAATAAAATTTTGAGAAAATTTTCTATAGAAATACAATTTTGATAAAATTGTTTAGAGAAATAAAATTTGGTAAAATTTTCTACAGAAATTTGAGAAAGTTTTCTATAGAACAAAATTTTGCGAAAATTTTCTATAGAAATAAAATTTTTAGAAAAATTCTGTAGAAATAAAATTTGGCGAAAACTTTCTATAGAAATAACATTTTGGCAAAATTTTTTATAGAAATAAAATTTTGACAAAATTTTCTATAAAAAAAATTTTTGACAAAATTTTCTATAAAAATAAAATTTTGACAAAATTTTCTATAAAAATAAAATTTTGACAAAATTTTCTATAAAAATAAAATTTTGACAAAAATTTATTATTATTATTAGTTTATTTAAAATCATAATAAATTATGAAAATAAATACAAAAAAAAATGAAGGTACTAACAACTAAGGTTTTCGACCTAAACAAAAAAAAATTATATAGAAATAAACTATTGAAAAAAATTTTCTATAGAAATAAAATTTTGACAAAATCTTCTATAGAAATAAAATTTGGGCAAACTTTTCTATAGAAATAAATCTTCAACAAATTTATATATAGCAACAAAATTTGGACAAAATTTTTATAGAAATAACATTTTGACAAAATTTTCTATAGAAATACAATTTAGCGAAAATTTCTGTAGAACTTAAATTTTTTAAACATTTTCTAAAGAAATAAAATTTTGACAAAATTTTCTATTGAAATAAAATTTTGACAAAGTCTTCTATAGAAATAAAATTTTCTATTGAAATAAAATTGTGACAAAATTTTTTATAGAAATAAATTTTGACAACATTTTCTATAGAAATAAAATTTTGGCATAATTTTTTATAGAAACAAAATTTTTACAAAATTTTCTATAAAAATAAAATTTCCATGGAAATAAAATTTTGTAGAAATAAAAATTTTCTATAGAAATAACATTTTGATTTTCTATAGAAATAAAATTTTGACAAACTTTTCTATAGAAATACAATTTAGCGAAATTTTCTGTAGAACTAAAATTTTTTAAACATTTTCTAAAGAAATAAAATTTGACAAAATTTTCTATAGAAATAAAATTTGACAAAATTTTTTATAGAAATAAAATTTGACAACATTTTTCATAGAAATAAAATTTTGGCATAATTTTTTATAGAAATAAAATTTTTACAAAATTTTCTATAAAAATAAAATTTCCATGGAAATAAAATTTTGTAGAAATAAAAATTTTCTATAGAAATAACATTTTGATTTTCTATAGAAATAAAATTTTGACAAACTTTTCTATAGAAATACAATTTTGCGAAAATTTCTATAGAGCTAAAATTTTGCGAAGATTTTCTAAAGAAATAAAGTTTTGAGAAAATTTTCTATAGAAATAAATTTTTAACAAAATTTTGACAAAATTTTCTATAGAAATAAAATTTGGACAAAATTTTCTATAGAAATAAATTTTTAACAAATTTATATATAGCAACAAAATTTGGACAAAATTTTTATAGAAATAACATTTTGACAAAATTTTCTATAGAAATACAATTTAGCGAAAATTTCTGTAGAACTAAAATTTGTAAACATTTTCTAAAGAAATAAAATTTTTAGAAAATTTTCTATAGAAATAAATTTTAACAAAATTTTCTATAGCAACAAAATTTTCTATATAAATAAAATTTTTATAAAATTTGAAAAAAATGTTCTATAGAAATACACTTTGGACAAACTTTTTTTTAGAAATAAAATTTTGACAAAATTTTCTATAGAAATACAATTTAGCGAAAATTTCTATAGAAATAAAATGTTGAGAAAATTTTCTATAGAAATAAAATTGTGACAAAATTTTCTATATAAATAAAATTTTGATAAAATTTGGACAAAATTTTTTATAGAAATACACTTTGGATAAACTTTTTTTTGAAATAAAATTTTGACAAAATTTTCTATAGAAATACAATTTAGCGAAAATTTCTATAGAAATAAAATGTTGAGAAAATTTGCTATAGAAATAAAATTGTGACAAAATTTTCTATAGAAATACACTGTGGACAAATTTTTTTTTTTGAAACACAATTTTGAGAAAATTTTCTTAGAAACACAATTTTGACAAAATTTTCTATAGAAAAATATTCTTTAGCAATAAAATTTGACAATAAAAGAAAAATAACATTTTTGCAAAAATTTTTATAGAAGTACAATTTTGAGAAAATTTTCTATAGAAATAAAATTTTGAGAAAATTTTCTATGGAAATAAAATTTTTAAGAAAATCTTCTATAGAAAAATTTTTTGATCGAACTTTCTACAGAAAAAAAAATTAGACAAAATTTTCTGTAGAAATAAAATTTTGCAAAATAATATTTTTTTGTTTGGTAGGTTTTTGGTTAAGTTTTTTCCAAATTTTGGAAGATTATTTATGCTTGTCCTCTGTACTGGACATCGGTAAGCTATTCATGGTTGATGTGTTCTAAGTTCGATGGCACGAGTTCTATTTGAAGGGCCATGGTCTAGGGCCGAAGTGATTGTCTGCCCATGTCTTTAATATTGTTAGGATATTTTCCCGACAATATTCAGCATTTATTTTTGGCCTCACGGTCGATGAATACCGACCGGAGAGCGATCATCGGTCGGTACGGCATCCTAGACCATTACCATTGGCGGCGCTTGAATTCCGGTGTTCGATCGAAGTTGTAGATTTTCAGCTGACCTTTGTGGCATGGAAGCCCGATCATTTTGTTTGTGTACATAGTGATCAATTTGGAATGGCTTCTCTTCGGAGATTATAATTGAATGTTGCCCGATTCCATGCTTAGCTTTTTTCATACAAACTATATGTTTAAATTCCTGCCAAACGATGATTCATTTATTTTATAATACGAATTAATATTCCATATTTTATTTTACTTCATATTCAAATGCGCTTTTTGCAAATAATCCTATTATTTGCAAAAAAAAAAACTAAATCGATATTGACGAATGCAGAAATGAACAGCAAAAAAAAATTATTACAAGCATTCATAGTATATAAAAGTTTTCAATCGATGCAGGCTAAATAAATATGACCTTTAATGGTCATTTATAATTTAATGAAAACATTGTTTAATAAATAATTATTTAAAAAAATCTTTTTGTTTTTATTTCAATCCGTGTCAGCTTAAAGTTATTGAGTTTTATTGAATGTTTTTGTTTCCCATAAAATGGTTCAAAGATAGAAATTATTTGTAAAAAATATTGTTTCACTTTAAGCAATACATAATTAAAGTATTAAGGGCACAGTATGAAAATTGAATTCCCCAAAAAATTAAACAAAATATCCTTAATATTATATATTGAACTTTTTTTCCAAGTATAACACTTTGATTTTGCTTTGCAAAGATTGCTATGAAAAATATTGGAAAAATAGCTAGAGGGTTACCTTCTTCTCTTCGTACTTTCATATTGTACTGTCAAATATGATAGACATTTATATGACAAATATGGGGGGATTTAAACGGTTTCTATTCTGGTTTGTTTTTTTTTTATATATTCATGTTAAAGTTGAGTGACTTTACTTAGTATTTAAATATTCAGGTAAAAAAGTAGGATATTAATAGTGGGGGAGTAATATTCTTATCAAAATGATAAGCAATTTATCACTTGTTTAGCTTATATCGTACGCCTTACATATGCGCACATAAATATTTTTATGGAGGTATTAAGATAACCTTATTTATTTTGTAGAATTCCAGTTGGTATGACTGATTAAGGTAAATGGAGATGTTCCATTTGACATATTTTTGTTATCATATTGTTTAGACAATATGCAACATGGGTTAAAATGATTTGAAATCCATCATGTGTCTTAGACTTGCTTGTGAAATATGGGGAAAATATAAAATTCACTTATTACGCAGAAAAAATGTTTTTCTGATTCAATCACAAAATTAATTGATCCAATTAATATTTTAATTGAAATGCCTTCATTCACAGAAATAATAGTATCAATTAAAAAATTAATTGATTGAATTAAAAAATTAATTGATACTATTAAATTTTGTTGAATCAATCAATTAATTGAAAGTCAATTAAAATATTAATTGATACTATTAATTTTTGTGATTGATTTTTGTTTCAATTAAAAAAAAATTGAATCAATTAAGTCTTTAATTGAATATTTTTTAAAACTCAATTAAGATTTTAATTGGAAAAAGTTTCGTGAAATCTGTTTCTATGTACAAAACAGAAAAAATGTATTTTTTTTAATAATAATTTCTTTAAAAAAATTTTAATATTGTTTAAAGACACATTTTTTTATAGAATTATAATTTTCGTATAACCTTACACTTCTATTTTTTTCTAAAAAAATTGTGAAAATATTTTTTGAAACTAACATTTTAAAGATTTTGTTTTTATAAATTGGAAACCAAAATAAATTGGAAACCAAAATATTCTATAGAAATAATATTTTTGACAAAAGTTTCAGAAAAAAAGAAAATGTTCTATAAAACCAAAATTTCAAAGAATTCAAAGAATAAATGCAATAAAAGAAAAAAACTTTCTACAGAAGTAAAAATTTCTAAATAAAACTTTTGTGAATAAAAGAAAAAGTGACGTAATTTTCTTTTAAATAAAATTTCGAGTAAAATTTACATTAAAAATAAGTTTAGATTGAAAAGAGAATCTAGGTTTCCCTGTTTGATCTTAGCTGGCATATATAAACTAGTATTCGGTTATATTTATTTTATTTCAGGAACTTTAACAAATTACGGGACCTGTTTCCAAGCAGGTGTGGAAACATTTCTGTCGAATTATGACAAAATCCCATAAGTCGAAATAGAAGAATTGTTCATAAATTTTATATTGTGTATAGGTTTTGAAAGCATATCTTTTTGTTTGTACAGAGTTATGATATCTGCGCTAGATCGGGGGATATAGGTAGAATCGTGAAATTGTGCTATTAGTGCAATTGTCCCATTTTTTCATGCATTGATACTTTAGTGCCATTTATTGGTTGTATCGCTTAATGCCATAATTTTTTTCAGTTTTGGGCCACCTTGTTGCAATGCTGCAATGAACTTTTTAATTAATTTTAGTTATACTGCCAAATTAAGAGTAAAATGTTATAGCAAATCTCATTAACCTATAATGAAATTTTCACGACTAATGTTATGTATGGCAGCACATGAGCCTTCACATATAATTGCATTTTCAAGCTTAGATATGTACTGCCAGAAAGTATGCAACGAAATTTGTCTAGAGTACAAAACTAATTTACTCCGCTGAGCTACCTATTTGAAATTTTGTCAAAATTTTATTTCTATAGAAAATTTTGTCAAAATTTTATTTCTATAGAAAATTTTGTCAAAATTTAATTTCTATAGCGAATTTTCTCAAAAGGTTATTTCTATAGAAAATTTTATTTATATGGAAAATTTTGTCAAAATTTTATTTCTATAAAAAATTTTGTCAAAATTTTATTTCTATAGAAAATGTCAAAATTTTATTTCTATACAAAATTTTTTTCAACATTTTATTTCTATAGCGAATTTTCTCAAAAGTTTATTTCTATAGAAAATTTTGTCAAAATTCTATTTCTATAGAAAATTTTGACAAAATTTTATTTCTATAGAAAATTTTCTCAAAATTTTATTTCTATAGAAAATTTTGTCAAAATTTTATTTCTATAGAAAATTTTGTCAAAATTTTATTTCTATAGAAAATTTTGTCAAAATTTTATTTCTATAGAAAATTTTCTCAAAATTTTATTTTTATAGAAAATTTTGTCAACTCTTTATTTCTATAGAAAATTTTGTCAAAATTTTACTTGTGCAAAAAATGTTGTCAAAATTTTATTGTAGTAAAAATTTTTGTCAAAATGTTATTTCTATAGAAAATTTTCTCAACATTTTTCTTCTAAAGAAAATTTTGTAAAAATGAAAAATATTGTCAAAATTTTATTTCTATAAACAATTTTGCCAAATTTTATTTCTATAAAAAATTTTGTTAAAATTTGATTTTTATATATTTTTTTTCAAAATGTTATTTCTTTAGAATTTTTTTTTTCAAAAATTTATTTGTGTAAAAATTTTTGTCAACATTTTATTTCTATAGAAATTGTTTTCAACATTTTATTTCTATAGAAAATTTTGTCAAAATTTTATTTCTATCGAACATTTTGTCAAAATTTTAGTCCTATAGAAAATTTTGTCAAAATTTTATTTTATTTCCATAAAAAAAAATTGTCAAACTTTTATTTCTATAGAAAATTTTGTCAAACTTTTATTTCTCTAGAAAATTTTGTCAAAATTTGAATTCTATAGAAAATTTTGTCAAAATTTTATTTCTATAGAAAATTTTGTCAACATTTTATTTCTATAGAAAATTTTGTAAAAAATTTATTTCTATAGAAAATTTTGTCAAAATTTTATTTCTATAGCGAATTTTCTCAAAAGTTTATTTCTATAGAAAATTTTGTCACAATTTTATTTCTATAGAAAATTTTGTCAAAATTTTATTTCTATAGAAAATTTTATCAAAATTTTAATTCTATAGATATTTTGTCAAAATTTTATTTCTATAGACAATTTAGTCAAAATTTTATTTCCAAAGAATATTTTGTCAAAATTTTATTTCCTAAGAATATTTTGTCAAAATTTTATTTCTATAGAACATTTTATCAATATTGTATTTCTATAGAAAATTTTGTCAAAATTTTATTTCTATAAATTTTTTTTTCAAAATTTTTTTCTATAGCAAATTTTCTCAAAAGTTTATTTCTATAGCGAATTTTCTCAAAAGTTTATTTCTATAGAAAATTTTGTCAAAATTTTATTTATATAGCGAAATTTCTCAAAAGTTTATTTCTATAGAAAATTTTGTCAAAACTTTATTTCTATAGAAAATTTTGTCAAAATTTTATTTCTATAGAAAATTTTCTCAATACGTTAATTCTATGGATATTTTGTCAAAATTTTATTTCTATAAATTTTTTTTTCAATTTTTTTTTTCTATAGCAAATTTTCTCAAAAGTTTATTTCTATCGATATTTTGGTCAAAATTTTATTTCTATAGAGAATTTTCTCAAAAGCTCATTTCTATAGAAAGTTTTGTCAAAATTGTATTTCTATAGAAAATTTTTCAAAATTTTATTTCTGTAGCGAAATTTCTCAAATGTTTATTTCTATCGAAAATTTTGACAAAATTTTATTTTTATAGAAAATTTTGTCAAAATTTTATTTCTTAGAAAATTTTGTCAAAATTTTATTTCTGTAGAAAATTTTGTCAAAATTTTATTTCTATAGCAAATATTGTAAAAGTTTATCTCTATAGACATTTTTTTCAAAATTTTATTTCTATAGAAAATTTTGTCAAAATTTTATTTCTATAAAAAAAATTGTTAAACTTTTATTTCTATAGAAAATTTTGTTAAAATTTTGTTTCTATAGAAAATTTTGTCAAAATTTTATTTCTATAACACTTTTGTCAAAATTTGATTTCTATAGAAAATTTTGTCAAAATTTTATTTCTATAACACTTTTTTCAAAATTTTATCTCTATAGAAAATTTTGTCAAAATTTTATTTCTATAGAAAATTTTGTCAAAATTTTATTTCTATCGAAAATTTTGTCAAAATTTTATTTCTATAGAATATTTTGTCAAAATTTTATTTCTATAGAAAATTTTGTCAACATTTTATTTCTATAGAAAATTTTGTCAAAATTTTATTTCTATAGAAAATTTTGTCAAAATTTTATTTCTATAAAAAATTTTCTCAAAATTTTATTTCTATAGCAAATTTTCTCAAAATATTATTTCTATAGCAAATTTTCTCAAAATATTATTTCTATAGAAAATTTTGTCAAAATTTTATTTCTATAGAAAATTTTGTCAAAATTTTATTTCTAAAGAAAATTTTGTCAAAACTTTATTTCTATAGAAAATTTTGTCAAAATTTTATTTCTATAGAAAATTTTGTCAAAATTTTATTTCTCTAGAAAATTTTGTCAAAATTTTATTATTGAAAAAGCTTTTGTCAAAATGTTATTTCTATAGAAAATTTTTTCAGAATTTTTTTCCAACGAAAATTTTGTCACAATGAAAAATATTGTCAAAATTTTATTGCTATAAAAAATTTTGCCAAATTTTATTTCTATAAAAAATTGTGTTAAAATTTGATTTCTAAAATTTTTTTTCAAAATTTTATTTCTATAGAAAATTTTTTCAAAATTTTAGTTCTATAGAAAATTTTGTCAAAATTTTATTGCTGTAGAAAATTTAGTCACAATTTTAGTCATATAGAAAATTTTGTCAAAATTTTATTTTATTTCTATAAAAAAATTGGTCAAAATATTATTTCTATAGAAAATTTTTTCTAAAGAAAATTTTGTCAAAATGAAATATATTGTCAAAATTTTATTTCTATAGAAAATTTTGTCAAAATTTTATTTCTATAGCACATTTTGTCAAAAGTTTATTTCTATAGACATTTTTTTCAAAATTTTATTTCTATAGAAAATTTTTTTCAAAATTTTATTTCTATAGAAAATTTTTCAAAATTTCATTTCTATAGAAAATTGTGTTAAAATTTTATTTCTATAGAAAATTTTGTCAAAATTTTATTTCTATAAAAAATTTTGTCAAAATTTTATTTCTATAGCAAATTTTGTCAAACATTTATTTCTATAGACATTTTTCCAAAATTTTATTTCTGTAGAAAATTTTGTCAAAATTTTATTTCTATAGAAAATTTTGTCAAAATTTTATTTCTATAGAAAATTTTGTCAAAATTTTATTTCTATAGATATTTTGGTCAAAATTTTATTTCTAACGCGAATTTTCTCAAAAGTTTATTTCTATAGAAAATTTTGTCAAAAATTTATTTCTATAGAAAATTTTGTCAAAATTTTATTTCTATAGCGAAATGTCTCAAAAGTTTATTTATATAGAAAATTTTATCAAAATTTTATTTCTATAGAAAATTTTGTCAAAATTTTATTTCTATAGAAAATTTTGTCAAAATTTTATTTCTATAGAAAATTTTGTCAAAATTTTATTTCTATAGAAAATTTTGTCAAAATTTTATTTCTATAGAAAAATTTGTCAAAATTTTATTTCTATAGAAAATTTTGTCAAAAATTTATTTCTATAGAAAATTTTGTCAAAATTTTGACGAATTTTTCTTTAAAATAAAATTTCCACAAAAATGTCAAAGAACAAATAATGAGAAATAAATAGCCGACGAAATTTTCTATAGAAGTAAAATGCTAAATCAATACATAAATATTAAATTTAAATTTTTAATAGGAATATTTTTTAAGTCTCCCACAAATGAAGCAAATGAAGATGAATGAAATGAAGAAGAAATCAGAATCCCTTATAGGCCGTGTAAAGTGGTTAGCCCCAGTAAAGGCAAAAGTATAAAAATTCTTAAAAAAATCTATATAAATTTAAAAAAAAAAAATTCTTAAAACAGAAATTTAAACGATTTTATTTATAAAAGTTTCGATGCAATTTTCTTAAAAAAAATGAAAGAAATTTTCAAAAAATACATAAACTGCCGACGAAATTTTCTATATTCATCAAATATTAATTCAATACATAAATATTAAATTGAAAATCTTGATTGGATTGTTCTAATATGCTTCCCATAACTGAAAAGAAATTTGTTAGATATCTTTATCCCACAAGAAGAGGATACCAAATAGATTTGTCGGAATATAAAATTAATTTGTCTAATAGATAAATCTTCTAAAACAAATACATTCGTTGCCTTTTGCTGTTCTAATACCCCAAGGCAAAACAAAAAAACTAACAGCAACAAACTGTGAAATACCAACAAAAAACCAAAAATAAAACTTGACAAATCCTATCTTTGGATTAAAATTGATACCTTTTTTAGGTCAAAATTCTAACCATTTTCAATCCAATGAAAGCAGCAACAAGACTAACCAGAAACAAAATCTATGATAATAACAAAAAAAAAGCCCAGTCTTCTTCCCATAGGAGAGGGGTAGGAAAAACAAAATATCCTTTTTTTGGTACATTCAATGGCTATCTAGGGAGATGAAATATCAGCCTATGTTACAGAAATATGGCTTTAACCAAAACTGAACGAAAAAAAAAAATAAAATAAAAAAAGAACGAAAACCCCCAAAGATTATTATGAGTTTTATATTAACCCCAAAAAATGTATGCGTTAACTAAAGTATACTTTTAGGGTGTTAAGTGGTTGTGTGGGGAGATGTTAGAGTGTTGAACATAAACATGATACAATTTAAAGTTCCATCCATCCCTTTGGTGATAGGGTCTAAACCTCCTCCTCCCCTTGGTAATCCTCTCCACAAAATGTCCTTACTAAAGCAAAATGAACCAATGGTAGGCCTATATTGGCCCCTTAGCCATAGCCAAGTATGGTGCTTATTGGTCATATGTAAGTGAAGCAAAACACACAAAAAAAAAACGAACTCAGAAGGCAAAAAACACTTGTGGGAATTTCATTAAATGAATATGAAAACTGATTTCTTTTTCAAGGATTGAGGATACTCTCATTCGTTTTTGTTTTTTTTTTCTCTTTTGTTTCTTGTTTTATGAAGACCATTTCTCAGCATTATGATTATAGCCATGAAATGGTTTGGTATCTATACCATGTAACCAAGAAAAACTACATGGTATTTATAACCTCTTAAGTTTTTATCTTCAAAAGTGATAGTTTGTTGATGGTCTTTTATATATGGAGCCTTTTGAGTGGTGTATGTGGTATGGTCACAGGGCTTACTTTTTATGGCCAATATATAGAGACTATGTTTGTATGATGATGATGATTACCAAGCAGCTTTGATCCTTAAAAAGAAATCCGTTAGGGTTTTAATGTATTCCAATGGAAGTTACGAAGTCCTTACATATAAAGCTTGTGCGGAAAAACCAAATCATAGTCATCCATCTTCGTTTTTTTTGACTTGCTAAGATTTAAAACATTTGTTTGTTGTAATCAAACAATACCGAAGCCCGTATGAGGACCTGGAGACATAGGGTCATAGGAAAAAAGGGTTAATAGAGGAAGCAAATTTTATAAATTAAAAAAAAAAAACAAAAAAAAAAAAATTAACAAAAAATTCAATAATTTCTTTTTACTTTTGCGTTTATTTTTACAATAATGCAATAGAACCAATAATGCAACCTTTACTTGGTGCACAATGATAGAGAATAGAGGGATAGACGGACAGATTGGTATAAAGTCAAATATCATGATATTAAACCAGGACAAAGGAATATTAACCAAAAATACTGAGGGTTCTATTGTATTTCTCCGCTCCCTCCGCAGTCCTTCTCCTTATATGGCATTATCATATGAAATGAATTTATTTGCATGTCAATGCAACTTTTTGCAAATCAAATGACACTTTTTTATTTCAAAAAGGAACGTTTTTTTTTTTAACCAAACCGAATGTTAATTTTCTGATATATATCCTGAACCAGGCGCTATTTGAGACCCATACAATAGAACCAATAATTCAACCTTTACGGTGGAGCACAATATTAGAAGAATAGACGGGTCGACGGACGGTCGGACGGACAGATTGATAAAAGAACTTATATCATGGAAATGAACCAGGAAGTGATGCAGCAAAATTAGCCAAAGATACAAAGGGTCTTGAGGTCTATTGCCTTCTTCCCCTCCCTACCATGCCCTGCTCTTTATATGGCATTTTTACTTCATATTAAAATATTTGCATATCAATGCAATCTTTTTTCAAATCAAGTGAAACTTTTTAATTTAAAATAAAACGATTTTCAATCCAAAAGGAAACCGTATGGTCATTTTCTGATAGATATCCTAGAACAGGCTATATTTGCGACCCACACAATAGAACGAATAATGCAACCTTTAGTTGGCGCATAATAATAGAAGAATAGACGGGTCGACGGATGAACGGATTAAACCAGAAGGATTAGCCAAAGATGCGATCTTTATAGAAATCTGAAGCAAGTTGTGCGAGAGTGCCTTATGCAAAATTTCATTGCAACTAATAATGCAACCTTTACGTGGAGTGCAAAAATAAAACAAGTACATACGGCCGCAAGTTCGGCCAGGCCGAATCTTATGTACCCACCACCATGGATTGCGTAGAAACTTCTACGAAAGACTGTGATGTAGTCCATTCATGGTATATATTAGACAAAAAAGTTATGTATAGTTAAGTCTACAAATAATTACGAATCGATATGGACTTTTTGTACGTAGAGAGCCAGAATTGAAATATGGGGGTCGCTTATTTGGGGGCTATATACAATTATGAACTTGATATGGGCCAATTTTTGTGTGATTGGGGATCGATTTATCTGAGGGCCATATATAACTATAGACCGATATGGACCTAGTTAGGCATGGTTGTTAACGACCATATACTAGCACAATGTACCAAATTTCAACTGAAATTTGCTCCAAGAGGTTCCAAAACCAAATCTCGGGATCGGTTTATATGGGGCTATGTACGATTATGGACTGATATGGACCACTTTTGGCATGGTTGTTAAATATCATATACTACCACCACGTACCAAATTTCAAGCAGATGGGATGAATTTTGCTTCTCCAAAAGGCACAGGAGGTCAAATCTGGGGATCGGTTTATATGGGAGCTATATATAATTATGGACTGATAGGAACCAATTCCTGCATGGTTGTTGGATATCATATACTAACATCACGTACCAAATTTCAACCGAATGGGAAGAATTTTGCTCTTCCAAGGGGCTCTGGAGGTCAAATCTTGGGATCGGTTTATATGGGCCTATATATAATTATGGACCGATTTCGACCAATTTTTGCATGGGAGTTTGAGGCCATATATTACCATCACGTACCAAATTTCAACTGAATCAGATGAATTTTGGTCTTCCAAGAGGCTCCGGAGGTCAAATCTGGTGATCGGTTTATATGGGGGCTATATATAATTATGAACCGATGTGGACCAATTTGTGCATGGTTGCTATAGACCATATACTAACATGACGTACAAAATTTCAGCCGGATCGGATGAAATTTGCTTCTCTTAGCGGCCTCGCAAGCCAAATCGGGGGACCGGTTTATATGGGGGCTATATATAATTATGGACGGATGTCGACCAATTTTTGCATGGTTGTTAGAGACCATATACTAACACCATGTACCAAATTTCAGTCGGATCGGGTGAAATTTGCTTCTCTTAGGGGCCTCGCAAGCCAAATCGGGGTATCGGTTTATATGGGGGCTATATATAATTATGGACCGATGTGGACCAGTTTTTGCATGGTTGTTAGAGACCATATACTAACACCATGTACCAAATTTCAGCCGGATGGGATGAAATTTGCTTCTCTTAGAGGCCTCGCAAGCCAAATTTTGGGGTCCGTTTATATGGGGGCTATACGTAAAAGTGGACCGATATGGCCCATTTGCAATACCATCCGACCTACATCAATAACAACTACTTGTGCCAAGTTTCAAGTCGATAGCTTGTTTCGTTCGGAAGTTAGCGTGATTTCAACAGACGGACGGACGGACGGACGGACGGACATGCTCAGATCGACTCAGAATTTCACCACGACCCAGAATATATATACTTTATGGGGTCTTAGAGCAATATTTCGATGTATTACAAACGGAATGACAAAGTTAATATACCCCCCATCCTATGGTGGTGGGTATAAAAATAGATGGACAGATTGATTGCGAATTTTACCCTTTCCTTCCCTCTACTGCTCTTTGTGTGGTATTCTCACTTCGAATGAAATAATATGCATTTCAGTGCAATATTTGAGACCCAAAAAATATAACAAATAATGCAACCTTTATTTGGAGCACAATAATAGAAGAAATAACGGGTCGACGGCTGGATGGACGGACGGACAGATTGACAAAAAGGGCTGATATTATGGTATTGGACCTGAATGATTAGCTAAAAATACAAAGGATCTTTGGGTCAATTAGGCTTTTCCCTTCCCTGCTATACTCTTTGTATGTCGTATTAACCTCAACTTTTTTCAAATGAGATGAAACTTTTTTATTGCAAAATAAAACGCATTTAATAAAAGGACGGATAACATTAAATTAAACCAGGAAGTGGCTTGTTCGATACATGACATTTAACTTCAAATGAAACTTTGTGCATTCCAATGTAAGTTTTTTAAATCAAATAAACATTTTTTAATTTAAAATTAAACGTTTTTAAATCCAAATAAAATCGGATGGTCACTGCCTGATAGATATCCTGAATCAAGCATTATTTGATACCCACGCAATAACACCAATTATGCGAACGTTACTTGGAGCACAATAATAAAACAATAGGCGGATGGAAGGACGGACAGATTGATAAGAAAACGATTATTATGGGAAACCACGAAGACAAACCAAATATATAAAGCATCTTGGGGTCAATTACGTTCTTCCATTCACTTCCCTGTCCAACACATTGTAAGGCAAAATGTAATTATATGCACTTACATGCAATTTTTTTTTTCAAAAGAAATGAAACTTTTTTATTGCAAAATGAAACGTCCGTCCACCAAGGACAGACGGATATATTAATAAAGGACGGATATCATGAAATTAGGCCAGGAAGTGACACAGGCAGATTCGCCAAAAATACAAAAAGTCTTGGGGTCTTTTGTGTTTTCCCCTCCCCTTCCTTTCCTTGTTCGATTTATGACATTTTAACTTCGAATGAAACTTTGTACATTTCAATGCAATTTTTTCATATCAAATAATTTTTTTTAATTAGTTATTTTTTAATACATCCTGAGTTTAGGGGATTTGGCTCATTTTTCATTATTCTCCATATAGACAGAATTTTGAATTGTCACTTGGGATCTTTATAAAAATCAGAACCTATTTCTCAATTGTTTCTATCCATAGGGAAGAGTTGTATGCAAAATTTCATTACAATAGAACCAATAATGCAATCTTAGGAGTACAAAAATAGACGGATGGATGGATAGATTAATGAAAGGGCTGTTAGCATGGAATTAAACCAGGCATTGATTCAGGTTTCCTTAATGTCTTAAACTTCCCCTTCCTGCTCTCTATATTCCATTTTAACTTTAAATGAAATTATGATCATTTAAATGCAACTTTTTTTAAATCAAATGAGACTGATAGATTGATGAAAGGTCTGTTAGCATGGAATTAAACCAGGCAGTGATTCAGGTGTCCTTAGTGCCTTATAAAATTCCCATTCCTGCTCTCTATATTCCATTTTAACTTCAAATGAAATTATGAACGTTTCAATGCAACTTTTTTCAAATCAAATGAGACTGTTTTCTTTAAAATGATACGTTTTTCAATACAATTGAAACATGATGGTTACTACCTGATAGATATCCTAAATCAGGCAATAGTTGAGACCCATAAAATTGTATGTTGATTAATTTGCTCATATTTTACTCCAAATAGAATAGTCTCCCAAAATAATCCCTCACACACACACAAAATATTTTTGTCTTCATTCACGAAATTAATTGATCCAATTAATTTTTAATTGAAATGATTACAATCACAGAAATGATGGTATCAATTAAAAAGTTAATTGAAAGTCAATTAAAATAATAATTGATACTATTAATTTTTGTGATTGATTTTTGTTTCAATTAAAACAAATTTCTTTGAATCAATTAAATCTTTAATTGAATATTTTTTAAAACTCAATTAAGACTTTAATTGGAAAAAGTTTCGTGAAATTTTTTCTATGCAATATCTTTTATACCGTGAGTATCTTGAAGCTCTATTTTAAAACTATTCAGATGAACAAATGGTAATTGGCTTGCGAATGCGGTCGAATTAATTTGGAGTGTAGAAACTCCTTCTCCTCTCTTTTTCCTTTTTCCCATTCTCCAACATTGCTTTCATGCCTTACAGGAGGTGAAAAAAAGTTTCGTTCCAAATATCTATCGTTTCACAGCTCCCATAAAATTAATATTTAGCTCTTATCCCATAGCCCTGTAACCACTTAAGCGTGGAGTATAAACCATCCGTTTGACCATATGGCCTTAAGCATTACCAGTTCCCATACGCACACACACACACATACATTTCTTTCATGGTATTGAAAGCTAAAGTCTATCATTTTGTTTATTTTTGGCCCAAGTCAACTGGCATATGTAGGAGTATTGGCTCGAATGTCCTTTTCCTTTTATTTCTACTAGCTCTGTTCATCATCGTTTTTTTTTTTCAATGATTTTTCATACTCCTCTCTAGGCATTTGGACATACCATTCTAGAACTCTTTCCCTTTAAAGTAGTGAAGCAGTACCCAGCGGCGTAAATCGAGAGCACTTTCGATTTAAAGCATTCACGGAGCCCTTATTTTAGAGGCAATACTCATACGATTAGGTCTTATAAAATAATGCCTTTTGTAAGACCTCTTCCTTCTTTACAAAAAAAGTTGATACTCATTCATCATTCATTGCAAAAAACAGGCCTTAAAAAGGTCTTTATTTACTAAGATCGCTATTCCTTTTCTCATAACATACTTGTCGTGGCCTTTTGAAATGGCTTATCTGGGACATGTGTTTAAAGACACATTTTAAAGGACTCTTAATAGGCCTTGTTTGGTATTGTGAATTACAGTGTGTTCTTGCAACGAGGCAAAATAAAACGATTTTTAAAAAGCAACTCATATTCTCATAGCAAGCTCTTATAATTTACGAGACCTTTGAAAAGCCCTTATGTCGTAAGCCAATTTATAAGTTTTTCGACAACGAGTCACAGACATTATAACGGCTTAAAAAAAAAAAAGACATGTTCTCGTATGCGCACTTCTTTGATCTAAGAGACCTTTGATAAGCCCTTATGCCGTAAGTTTATTAGTAACCGAAAGTTAAGAATAAAAATAATTTTGCACAATTTAAAGCAACACGTGTTTCTTCATTCGGGTTTGTGATTTCGTTTGAGCAAGTCGAGGTGTTTGTTTTTTATTTTAAGTAGCTGAAGTGTCAAATATGCGGTAAGTATATATTTTTTGACGAATATTGAATTACATTATAATAATAATTTTATAATAATTTTACTTATTTATTTAGCGGCAACTTCTACCATGAAAGCCAATGATCTTTTCAATATGTGGAAATCAGACGTCCAATACGAAATCAGTTCCTATGAAGAAGGTGATTTATTTTTTATAGTACAATTTTATATAGTACAAAATAAAGTAAAAAGAATTCTGCACAAATTTTGGATTTCTTATTTATATATGAAATTTGGAGTAGGTTCTTTATAAGGTATGTAAACAATGCCTTTTAAACAGCCTTCATAAAAAGGCATTAAATTGGCATTATTTTAAACTCCTATTAAGAGGCCTCTATTTATATATGCTTCATAAAGCCTTTTGATGTATACATTATAAAAGGCCTTATTTTATCACACATTATAAAGAACTTATTTGAGGCACTTCCTAAAAGGCCTTAAAATAATGACCTTATATTAGCCCCTATGCTGTAAGTTGAAGTCGGAGCCCTTGGTCGGCTATGACACCCTGTGCAAAAATACAATGAATATGTAATGGGAAGTCAATGCCTTGTGTCTGCAAATAAATGCCTTTTAAAAGGCCTTATGAAGAGCGATTTCCGCCGCTGGGTAGTCTTTTGCCCTCAGGAGGTTTTCACAAATATGTTACTCCCCACACACACACATACACGGACGCATGATACCATTTTGGCAGATTGATAACCTCCATCACTCACATCCATACGTGTTATACTCGGTGATGACCACCAGTTGTAATCATAGAGTTCCAAGTGGTGCCACTATTGCTACTGACACTGCCAAGACATATAAGAGAGAGAGAGAAGTGCATGTTAAAGCTTGGAATAAAGGGATTGGGGAAGGAATGGTATGGTCCTGAGAAGGTATTAAATTAAATTGAATTTTGTTAAAAAAAAAATAAATAAATCAAATTCCAAATTTTATTAAATTAATGATTGAATTAATTTTAATTCTTTTTAATTAAATTTATTTAAAATTAAAATTTTTATTTAAATAAAATTAAAATAATTTATAATAATATAAAAAAGTTAAAGTTGAAATTAAAATAAAAAATTAAATTAAAATAAAATTATACGAAAAGTAACATTAAAGGTAAAATAAAAATTAGAACTAAAATTAAAAATATAAATTAATATATTAAATATATTAAAATTAAGATTAATATTAAAATTTTAAAATGTTAAAATGTGTAATAAATGTGAAAGTAAAAAATAAATAAATATTTAAATTTAATTTTAATTTCCAAGTGGTGCCACTATTGCTACTGAAGACTTATAAGAGGGAGAAGTGTATGCTATAGCTTAGAATAAAGGGATTGGGGAAGGAATGGTATGGTCTTGAGAAGGTATTAAATTAAATTGAATTTTGTTAAAAAAATTAAATCAAATTCAAAATTTTATTGAAATAATGATTGAATTAATTTTAATTCTTTTTAATTAAATTTATTACAAATTCAAATGTTTGTTTAAATAAAATTAAAATAATTTATAATAATATAAACAAGTTAAAGTTGAAATTAAAATAAAAATTTAAATTAAAATAAAATTATACGAAAAGTAACATAAAAGGTAAAATAAAAATTAGAACTAAAATTGAAAATATAAATTAATGTATTCAAGTTAAGATTAATATTAAAATTTTAAAATGTTTAAATGTGTAGTTAATGTGAAAGTAAAAAATAAATAAAAATTTAAATAACTAAAATATTGACAATTACATTAAAATAATTTATAATAATATAAACAAGTTAAAGTTGTAATTAAAAAAAAAAAATTAAAAAAAAATTATACGAAAAGCAAAATAAAAATTAGAACTAAAATTACAAATATAAGGTAATATTAACACAAAAATTAATATTAAAATTAAGATTAATATTAAAATGTTCAAATGTGTAATAAATAAGAAAGTAAAATATAAATAAAAATTCAAATTAACTTAAATTAACTAAAATAATGAAAATAAAAAAAATTAATTAAACTTAGTTCTTTTATCATAATAAACAAGTGAAATTTTTTTGTTACTTCTGCTTAATAATCTATAATTAAAAGTAAAACTAAAACTGAAATTCTAAATTAAAATTAATAAAAATAAAATTACAAATAAACATAAATTTAAAATTAAATTATAATTATAATTTTTATAATTATAATAATTATAATTATAATTTAATTTTAAATTTATGTTTAATAGTAGTTTTATTTTTATTAATTTTAATTTATAATTTCATAATTATAATTATAATTATAATTTTTATAATTATAATAATTATAATTATAATTTAATTTTAAATTTATGTTTAGTAGTAGTTTTATTTTTATTAATTTTAATTTATAATTTCATAATTATAATTATAATTATGAAATTATAAATTAAAATTAATAAAAATGAAACTACTACTAAACATAAATTTAAAATTAAATTATAATTGTAATTATTATAATTATAAAAATTATAATTTAATTTTAAATTTATGTTTATTTGTAATTTTATTTTTATTAATTTTAATTTAGAATTTCAGTTTTAGTTTTACTTTTAATTATAGATTATTACAATTATTTTAATTAATTTATTATTTATTAATTTATTAATTATAATTATATTATAATTATAATTACAATTATAATTATAATTATAATTATAATTATAATTATAATTATAATTATAATTATAATTATAATTATAATTATAATTATAATTATAATTATAATTATAATTATAATTATAATTATAATTATAATTATAATTATAATTATAATTATAATTATAATTATAATTATAATTATAATTATAATTATAATTATAATTATAATTATAATTATAATTATAATTATAATTATAATTATATAATTATAATTATAATTATAATTATAATTATAATTATAATTATAATTATAATTATAATTATAATTATAATTATAATTATAATTATAATTATAATTATAATTATAATTATAATTATAATTATAATTATAATTATAATTATAATTATTATATAATTATAATTATAATTATAATTATTATATAATTATAATTATAATTAATTACAAAATTATATATAATTATTATAATTATAATTATAATTATAATTATAATTATAATTATAATTATAATTATAATTATAATTATAATTATAATTATAATTATAATTATAATTATAATTATAATTATAATTATATATTATAATTATAATTATAATTATAATTATAATTATAATTATAATTATAATTATAATTATAATTATAATTATAATTATAATTATATAATTATAATTATAATTATAATTATAATTATTATTAAAGATGAAATTAAAAGTAAAGTTAAAGTTGAAATAAAAGCTAAAAAAAAAACAATATTAAAAAAGAAGAAGAAAAAATTGGAATTGGAGAAAAAATAAAAAAGTTAAATTTAAATAAAATTGAAATAAAAATAAAAATTATGAATTATAAATAAATTATTATTAATACTAAAATAAAAATGTGAAGTAAACTAAACTCAAAAATTTAATTAAATTAATTAAAAATATTAATTATAACAACCCAGCAAAAAATTTGGAAATTCTTCTTAAGGCACAATTTTAAAAGCACTTCCAAAAATGTCCTCCCAAAGATGTTCTTCATTTTCACTGCACAGGAAGTTCATTTGAGTCAATTTTCTATAACTATTTTTTTTTAATTTTTAATGGGAAATTGGAAATTTTAAATTTTATTGTTTTAAATGGGTAAAAATAGATAAAAAAAAAATAATAAAATAGTGCAAATTATTTAAATTTTGTCAAAAAAAAAATGCTAAATCCTTTCTAGAAAAATTGCGAATTTTTGAAAATATTTGACGTCAAAGGTTGCAGACAAGCGTTATAATGTGTTAAAAACTAAAACAAAAAAAATAATTATTTATTCGTCAAAATATCACAAAATTTCTTTATTTGCATCCAAATCACTAGATTCGCATCACACCTTAAGAAGTGATGCAAATTCAGTGCAACGTCTGTTGAATTGGTGGACATCCATCCTACGACAAGCCCATGTTAAAATCATCGCTTCTGCCCCAATTTTGCACCACTTCCGGATCCAAAAAGGAAATTTTCACTACTTTTTTGGCTACGCTTTTTTTGCTGGGAAATACAATTGGACTTATTTATTTATCATAATAAAAAAATTAAATTTTTTAACTTCTGCTTGATATTTAAAAAATAGCCACTTTAGTTTTAGCCTCTTAAAAGGCCTTGCCGCATAACCCTCTCTTCTTATATGGTTGCTAGTTTTGTATAGCAATCTTGACATTCACATGTGTCACGCTATGTGTGTATGTGTACGAATTCAAATGGAGGAGAAAAACATTTTTCCAAAAGATGAAATAACAATCAATAAAAATCTTTCCTTAACAATCGGACAGCAGTCGATATTGCATGTCAGGCAAATGTTATTTCTGCAGAAAAATAACCAATTCGTTTTCAAAGGATAACAACGTATGCATGTCCTTCCTTCCCACAACGGTAATCGAATTCTGCAGGAAATTGAACGATAGGATATTAAATGAATGGGCAAATGTTCATACTGAACAAACAAAAAATACCGAACGTCAATGTAAACGAGAATAAAAACGAGAGGAAATGTGATTAATGATACAATAATTGTTCGGCAACCAAACAGTTTTGCCAGAAAATTGCAATGGAGATGCTGTCTAACATGCCGGGCCAATTAAAAGAAAGCTACAGACATTTATATTTGAACCAACTCAACCACAAGGGGTTGTTTTCTAATATTGCAAAAATTATAGAAAACTATGAGAATCCCTAGAGGTTTACTCTAGATGGTATTCTGAATCGATCTGATATTATACCCTAACTGTTCTATGTGAAATTACAACAAAATAAATCCATAATCTAGAATGGGGTTATTTTAAAAAAATGTTGCATACTTTGCGGCTGCATGTATTAAAAAATTCTACCTTATTAATTGTAAATATTTTTGCAGTTTTCTTCAGAGCCAGAGTTTCAATCTGGGACAGTTCGTATAAAAGATATATGTCGATATTTAAAGTTCCATGAATTTGAAAAATAACTATGAATAGTAACCAAGTTTTTCCATAAATAATTTATTTCCTTATAAATCCTAAATATTTTTGCATATTTTTTCGGAGCAAGGATTTTTGAAACCTGTCTAAAATAAACATGAAGCTGTTTAAATTTGCATAAATAGAAAAATAATAATTTAGATTAGTAACCGAAGTTTGTCATTCTATAGTCAAGAACTGATATAGGCACAAAATCTATTGCATACTTTGCGGCTACAAAAAAATATATATATTTTTTGTTTTCTTGTGATAAGGGTTATTTAGCCTTTTCTCTTTTCGTAAATGGTATAATTAAAATTCAAATACAACATCTCTATAAAGGCATGTTAGGTTATGTTATGTGGCAGCCCGATGTATCAGGCTCACTTAGACTATTCAGTCCATTGTGATACCACAGTGGTGAACTTCTCTCTTATAAAGGCATGTTACACTATTTATTTTAAACAATTTTTAAACATTTTATATTTGATAATAAAAAAAACTAGTGAAAAATTGTTTGTCTATTTTAAATTCTTTTGTATAATTAGGAATATTTTTAGTTTTAAAAACTGTAGAATATTTTGCGGCTACACAATGTTTTCTATTTTATTATTAATTTTTTTTGTATAATCAGGATTACGTTTAATTCAAAAGACTTGCATACATCTTGGCTACAATTAATTGAATTTAATTGCAATTAATATTTTAAATGGGCTATATATTTTAATTGTCTATAAACTACAATGAAATTTCTCAGAACTGGATACCCATGGTCATCCAAAATTTCATCCTACATTTGGAAGGTGTTCACTTATGAAAAGACGATTTTAATAAGCTAGTATAGTAAATGTATCTGAAGAGGTTTTACTATATAATATTTTTATAAAAACTGCCCTGTGGTGCAATGGTTAGCATGCCCGCCTTGCATACACAAGGTCGTGGGTTCGATTCCTGCTACGACCGAACACCAAGAAATTTTTCAGCGGTGGATTATCCCACCTCAGTAATGCTGGTGACATTTCTGAGGGTTTCAAAGCTTCTCTAAGTGGTTTCACTGGAATGTGGAACGCCGTTCGGACTCGGCTATAAAAAGGAGGTCCCTTGTCATTGAGCTTAACATGGAATCGGGCAGCACTCAGTGATAAGAGAGAAGTTCACCACTGTGGTATCACAATGGACTGAATAGTCTAAGTGAGCCTGATACATCGGGCTGCCACATAACCTAACCTAACCTAACGTTAACGTTACTTTCGTGCTAGGCTCAAATCATTCACCGCTTAGTGAAGCATGCTTGTCATTAAAGTAACAGAAGTATATTTTCAGGCGCTCAAGACTGTCTTTGAAATAACTCCTTTTATTCCATTTCAAAAATACATTTAATGGGGGAAAAAATTAAATGACGAATTGGTCAAATGTGAAACGTGGAAACATTAAATGATTATCACAGAAAAAATGCGTAGCCCATAAAGCAACGAAATTGAGTTTTTCTTAAGCTTATCATAGGGCGGAAGACATATTCTGAAGTATCAGTTGCAAATTAAGTCGTCGAATGTTATGCTATCTTAGTATGTTATGTCGAATTTCATTTGAAAAATTGGAGAAAAAAAAAAACATGGAAAAATTAAATTTTTCAGTTTCTCCACACACAGAGGAGCAATATGATCACCTCAAACATTTTTCAAGAGCAAAATGTTATTTTTGGATGTTGACCATGTAACATGTTTGTCGCCAAAATTTTATTTTATCGCCAAACATAACATGCTTGCCGAAATCAGGTACATAATTTCCGAGAAAATAACATGGCTGCGACAAACATGTCACATGGTCACCATCCAAAAATAACATTTTGCTCTTAGAACATGTTTAAGGCGATCATATTCCTCTCTGGGTGTACCTGTCTTTCTACCTATAACGACATTTCTGACAATATTATGGAAAATTCGACATCAGTCGAGAAATAAATCGTTGCACTTTTTAAATATTTCTTTGGTGGTTTACATTATTCTATTTGTACTTTCATACCCGATGAAATTTCGAGAATTTAAATTTATTGCAAAAAAATTATATACCACCTCAAAAGAGCTTCTTATGAAGTGAAAATTAAGTCCTTTTCTAGAAGGGAATTTTTAAATTGAAGATAAAAGCAATAAAAGCAATTAGAACGTATCCGTCGTATATTTCCATGAAATATGCAAAATTTGTTCATTTATTTTTTATTGCCTAATTTTAGGCATATGAAGTTTATAAAATTAATTAAATATGTTGGGCTACTTTAATAAATATCGATGTCTGCTGCGGTGGTATTGTAAAATTCGTCGCTTTAATTATTGTGGCCAAGTGGAATATGCAAAATTTTTTCGTTTCTTTAATTGGTGCATAATTTTAGGCATATGAAGTTCACAAAAAAAACTTCTTATGAAGTGAAAATTAATTTCATCTCTAAAAGAGCATTTTTGAATGGACACTAAAAGCAATGACTTAGGAATAACTTAAATGTGGTATTGCACCATAAAATATGTAATATTCGTTTCTTTCTTTTATTTTTTGGTGCATAAATTTAGGCATATGAAGTTTTCAAAATTAATTAAATAATTTAGTTGGGCACTAATTTAATCAGTACCTATTTATAGACTGATGTGCATTAAATCAACCACAATCTACTCTTAAATATGTGTTTTTCTATTGGTTACTAGTAACATTATTTTTATTTCTTTTTCTTGACAATGAAATGTGTAAATATTTCTCTGGAAACCATGACTTTTTGGAGCATATTTTTAGGAAATAAAAATAATATTGTGGTTTTTGATTTCAGCTTAAAACCATGCTACACTTGTAGTTTAGTCAATGCATGGTTTTAAGCTGAAATCAAAAACAACAAAATTATTTTTATTTCCTAAAAATATGCTCCAAAAATTTCATGGTTTCCAGAGAAATATTTACACATTTCATTGTCACTCCAAAAAAAACCTACAATTCATTGACATTTGGTATAAAAATTAAAAAAAAAAAACACCCAAATGACTAAACATTTCCTTAAATCCCACAGTAAACAATAACCTCCTCATATATGTAAACATATAGCATGTGTCTGGAAAAAAGAAAACAAAAAAAAAATATTCCTATCTAAAAGAGAAGCCTTCTAAGATTGATTGACATTTGATTTGTCATATCGTCAAGATTAGACAAAAAAAAAATAAATAAACGATTTTCCTTTATGTATACAGCTATAGGAATATACCGGATATATAAACAAAAGATGAAAATTCCTACGAAAATATGCCAATAAACATTCACTCTTCATAGAGTGAATCAAATGTTAACGTTTCCTTATAATCCAAATTGATGAGTTTTCTTTAGTTCTCCATCCATCCAGCAGTCAAAAGATTTTCGTCATGGCTTTATGGCAAAAGGTTAAAGTTCTAAATAATTTGGAGAACAAAAAATGACACTGATATTTGTGGGTAAATGTTGCAGGAAAAGAAGAAGGAAATCGGGCAGACTTTATGGGACCATACTTCAGGACAACTTGGTGAAATTTGCCGAATATACGAAATTTAAATCAAAATTAATAAAAATTTAATACGAAACCAATACATACAAAAAACGATCTCAAGCTTGATTAATTATTTTCTATTGGAAAAAAGAAAGGTAGAATAAAATCAAAATTTCTAATTAATAAAAATTTTTTCGTAATTCAGGATTTTAAATATGGAACCATACTTCGGGATAACTTGGTGAAATTTGCCGAAGATACGAAATTTAAATAATAAAAACTTTTACTTAATTCAGGATTTTCAATACCTATAAAGTTTCCAAAAATTTGTCTACACACAAAAAAAATTTTTCTGATTCAATCACGAAATTAATTGATCCAATTAATTTTTTAATTGAAATGTCTTCAATCACAGAAATGATAGTATCAATTAAAAAATTAATTGAAGGTCAATTAAAAAATTAATTGATCCAATTAAAAAATTAATTGATCCTATTAATTTTTGTGATTGATTTTTGTTTCAATTAAAAAATTTGTTGATTCAATTAAATTTTTAATTGAATATTTTTTAAAACTCAATTAAAATTTTAATTGGAAAATTTTTCGTGAAATTTTTTTCTGTGTAATTTTAAACTTCACAACAAACAGGCCAAACATATGCCTTAACATGCCTTAAAAAATTTAATCGGTATATATTTACATCAAGGATCTGTTCAGTGACATTTTTGATGTTAATTTTTTCATGGAAAGGAAACCAATCTCGCCCAAAATACTAGACAGTTGGACATTTTTAGATAATCTATGAACTTCGCCATGATCAAGAAAATATTTTATTAACTAGTGATTCTTAATAAAATATGAAAAAAAAAAACGTTATGGTTGCTCCATTTTATTTGGTAGTTATATGTATTTTTCTCCAAGTCTCTGTATTGTCTTAATTCTGTAAAAATTTTGTTTTGTTTTTAATCTCAGCTATATGAGCCCCTTTTTTATTACAAAATTCCTTTGGCTTGATCTATTCTTTTTTTTCGTGGCTGTACCCTTTGTTTGGGTCACACATAGAGATCATATGGCATAGCAATCTACTGCTGAATGTTGGAAACTAAATAAGCAACAAATCATTGGGTTTTTGACAATGTCACTCTAACATTGTCCTTGTTGAAGGCTTTACAGAGCTCATGGAATGATATTGGTCTACTCTGTTCACCAAAAAAAAAGTTCGTTAAAAAAAAGACCCAAAACCCCCTCCTTTTCCACTCGTCCATATATAAGTGACGATACTTTTTTTTATTTGCTTTTTTCATTTAGAGTTTAGATCTGTTGGTGTTGAATTGTTTACTTGTTTGTATTTGGCTGTGACCACCACTAACAAATTTCGACTGTTTCCGTTTCCAATGCAACCACTACATACACCACTAACGACTGTCTGAATGAATGACAAAAGTGGGGGAGGGAGATAAGCAAATAATAGGGAATCGCTAAAAAAAAACAACTTTTGCAATGTTCTTGCTCATGTATTGGTGGTCGTTAGATTGAATACAACTAAAGGCTTTTTGACAAAAACTTGAATGCAAAGCTAACGTTAATGACTGCAAACATTATGGAATGGGCTCTAATAAAAACATCAATTCGTTAGACTTAATTGTAATTAAGTATAACTGAAATTCCGTTAAATTCAATTAAGTTTAATTGAATTTAGAATTATTTAATATAATTTAAATTAATAAAACAACATTAATTAGTAAAACTTAATTATATTTAAATTCAAGTAATTTAAATTTTATTAAGTATAATTAAATATAACTTTGGATTATTAAATATAATTTAAATTAATTTCATTTCATTTCATTTACTGGAATTTAGTTTAAATTAATTTTATTCAAATCAATATGATCTATTTTTTTTTTTTTTTTTGATTATATATAGAATTTTAATATAATTTATACGAATAATTCAAATAAATTTACAAAATATTTTTTATATATATTAAGAAAACTCAAAGAGAAGAAAAAACTAATAATTTGATTACCTCTTACACTTTAATTTTTATTGAATTAAAATATAAAAAAATAGGAAAATAATAGTTTTGCTCAAATTATTAAATTATTTTGTTGTTAAATTTAAATTTGGTACGACCTTCTTATTCTTTATTTTTGGTTGTTTTTAGATCTGTTCTAAAATGGGCTTTCAAGGTCTCTCAATATGCAAATAAAAAGACTTTATTTCATATTTACATCCGACGTTTCGTTGGTGATTTCCAACTTCTTCTGGGATGAATTTTTTATTGAAATATTTAGTCTCTTGTCATATTTTTTAAAATTTTCTATAGAAATAAAATTTTGAGAAAATGTTTTATAGAAAGCAAATTTTGACGAAATTTTCTATAGAAATAAAATTTTGCCAAAATGTTTCTATACAAAATAAAATTTTGATAAAATTTTCTATAGAAATAAAATTTTAACTAAACTATCTATAGAAACAAAATTTTGACAAAATGTTCTATAGAAATAAAACTTTGGTAGATTTTTGGCTCGAGTGGCAACCATGATTATGAACCGATATGGACCACTTTTTGTGGGATTGGAGATCGACTATATATAACTATAGACCGATATGGACCAATTTTGGTATGGTTGTTAGCGGCAATATACTAACACCACGTTCCACCTTTGAACCGGCTCAGATGAATTTTGCACCTCTAAGAGGCTCTGGAGGTCAAATCTGGAGAACGGTTTATATGTGGGCTATATATAATTATGGACCGATATGGACCAATTCTGGCACGGTTGTTAGAGACCATATACCAACATCATGTACCAAATTTCAGGCGGATCGGATGAAATTTGTTTCTCTTTGAGGCTCCGCAAGCCAAATCTGGGGATTGGTTTATATGGGGGCTATATATAATTATGAACCGATGTGGACCAATTTTTGCATGGTTGTTAGAGACCATATACCAACACCATGTACCAAATATCAGCCGGATCGGATGAAATATGCTTTTTTTGAGGCTCCGCAAGCCAAATATGGGGATCGGTTTATATGTGGGCTATATATAATTATGGACCGATATGGACTAATTTTTGCATGGTTGTTGGAGACCATATACCAACACCATGTACCAAATTTCAGCCGGATCGGATGAAATATGCTTCTGTTAGAGGCTTCGAAAGCCAAATCTGAGGGTCCGTTTATATGGGGGCTATACGAAAAAGTGGACCGATATGGCCCATTTGCAATACCATTCGACCTACATCAATAGCAAATACTTGTGTCAATTTTCAAGTCGATAGCTTATTTCGTTCGGAAGTTAGCGTGTTTTCAACAGACGGACGGACCGACATGCTTAGATCGCCTCAGAATTTCACCACGACCCAGAATATATATACTCTTTCGATGTGTTACAAACGAAATGACAAAGTTAATATACCCCCCACCCTATGGTGGAGAGTATAAAAATAAAAAAAATTATTTACAAGATAGACTTATATTATAATATAAGAATAATATTAGAAGAAAATAGCACATTCTTCAATTATTAATAAAATTTTATACATCAAATTATTTTTTTAAATAATTTCGTTGGATACAAGTAAAGGCCGACTCAAAGGAAAACCAATTATTTGATTTAGTTATTTCAATTTTATATTATTTAATCGAAAATAATTTCGTTACGTATAAGTAAGGTTGTATAAAAGGAAGACTAATGATTCCAATAATTTATTCAAATTGAAATAAAATAATTAATTTTGCTCAATTCCATCTGATGTTATTTATTTAAGCCATGTTTAATATATTTTTTTAATTAAACTTTATTTTGTTTAATGTACGAATTTTCGCATCATTTTTTGAAGTAGTAATCCCCTGTAGTCCCTGTATGACGAACATAAAACACTAAATAATTAGTACTTCGCTTTTTCTGTAATTAGTTAGAGTTGTGGTGTTTTAACTATATCACCACAGTTACATTTCTACTAAAGTCCACAGGTATATACAGGAGACTTTAGTCTTCAACAAGTACTGGTATTCCACTGAAGACCTTTCTTAAAACTTAAAAGTCCACAGGTAACACAGGAAACTTAAGTGCCCTTCTATATGGCCAAATTCTAAGTCACTATTCGGCTTGCACAACGAATTACTTGTAACTAGGTAGAGTTGTGTTTTTTAACTCTTTCACTAGGGTTAAATCCTACTAAAGTCCATAGGTATAAATAGGAAACTTGAGTCTTCTGGTACTGGGACTCCACGTAAAACCTTATAAAGCTTTAGAAGTTGTACAAAACTATCGAAAACCCCCAATACATAACATTGATCAAAGTCCAAAGTAAAATTTGCAAAAAACTCTTGAAATAAGAACAAAACACGCCGAAAGGACATCACTGGTCAGTCATATATATTCGTATGACCCGGCCGAGACGTCTGATATCTATTCAGGCAATGTCCTAAAACAACTCCAATAACTATGACATAGCCTAGCCGGCTGGGGTTACAAAAACACAGATGACAATTAAAATCAACACTACTACTTGAAAAGTGAACTATGATGGCCATGGAGCACTTGTCCAGATGGCACATATACAGCAGAACAATAGATAGAATCATAGATGGAGAGTTAAAAATATGGCTAGCAAATGAATAGTGAAAGAGAAAAAGAGTTACAATGTTCCACTTCCAAATGCTGGAGGGTCATTGCATGTCAGCAGTTTGTTGGAAAAAAAACTCCTTGCTTCTCTATTCCTGTCCAGTATCTTTTTTTGTAGTTTTTTGTTTTTTTTTTTTTTATTATTTTTAACGTTTTTGTAGAATTTTATGACTGATGGCTCCTTGAAAGTTCTATTTGTGTCTGTATGTTTGGTCAAATGTGATTGTTTTGTGCAACTGTATCATCTTTGATGGTCATCGTCATCATCATCAACAACTTCATGGTGGTGATCATATAAAAGTCAACAGACCATGCTACCAAACAATCAACCAAACACTCAAATGAAAGGAGTTTTGATGTTAAAGTGGACAGTTTTTGGTCACGGTAAAATACTAAGAGAAGGAAAAAAGTGATATTTTTATAACATATACAAAAAGTATAAGATTAATTTGAATTTAAATTAAATTTCAAATTGCAATATATTAAATTAAATTAAATTAAATTAAATTAAATTAAATTAAATTTTAATTTTAATTTTACTTTTAATTTTAATTTTAATTTTAATTTTAATTTTAATTTTAATTTTAATTTTAATTTTAATTTTAATTTTAATTTTAATTTTAATTTTAATTTTAATTTTAATTTTAATTTTAATTTTAATTTCAATTTTAATTTTGATTTTGATTTTAATTTTAATTTTAATTTTAACTTAATAAATAAAATTATTTTTTTTTTAAATTAAAATTTAAAATTAAATTCAAACAAAAATATTCAATCTAAATCTGAATTATAATCCACAAGCCCTTCAAAAACTATCAATTTACGGCAAAGGAAGTGCATTATGGAATCCTTACAATCAACAAAGCTAACATTTAGCTTGCATCTCCCTCTATCCTACCCTCAGAAATTTCCACAATTATATTTATAATGGATGGATGCAAACGCCATCCATTGAATCCACTAACTATCTCTACCACCACCATCATCAACAACAAGAGATGAAATAAAATTTAATGTGAAGTCAGCTCTTCATTCCCCGGGAAAATCCTTTTTTAGGTTTATACATATAACAGTTTCAGTCAAGTTCTGTTTTCATCATTAATTTCCATAACCGAAAATGCAATGAGATATCAAGAGGGGAATAGGGATAAAGGGGGTATAGTGTAACACTTGAGAGGGGAAAAGTAATTTTGTATATTGTCTGTTTGTATTTGTATTCCTTTAGTCTGTGGGTAAACCAAAAAAACTGGCAACCAACAGACATTCTGCATTGCATTACACTCTGACAGAAGGACCATTTCGCCGACATAATGTGAGAGATGGAGAGACGAAATGCCTGGCAAGTCTCTGAATTTTAATTGGTTAAATAAATAAAGTTGTTACAGGGAATGATAACGATCATCGTGATGATGATGAAAAAAATTCTGTTTTATTTTTTCGGAGACATTGCTCAACGCTGCAATAGTAACGAAAATAATGTTTTTTAACCTTCTTTCGCTTTTGGGGAAATTGTATATAATTGCTTAAATTTGTTTTTAGTGAAACAAAATTAAACAAAGTTTTTTTTTCCAGAATATTTAATCGGAAAATACATTTGTAAATTTATTTTTTGTAAAAATATTGCATACTTATAGGGGCTAAATGTAACTGAATTTTATAGTTAATGCTTTTTATAGTTACACATAATTAAGTTGTCTATCGTGTATATCACTCGACTCAGAGGAATGTCTGAAAGGCTTAAGTCACGCCTGCCTGCTCCCGCAAAGTATACCACAAAAATTCCTTGAGATTTTTCCTTAATTCCCCAATTTTAAAATTCTCTTTAATACTTTCAACAAAACCAATTGCTAATGAACCATTAACCAACCAAGAACCATGAAACGGACAATACCTAATAAAGAAGAGAAGAAAATTCGGTCATACTATAAAACAAACAAAACAAAATGGGCCTTTGGCTACCCCTTTTTTCCAAGGAAATATAAACAAAATACCCAAAGAGGAATTAACTTTTAAGGGGTTTTATAGAAATTTGTAGAATTAAGAACAAAAGCAAGAATGTAGGGGCAAAACAAAAAACAACCTTTTACAGTTTATTACCTTTTTATAAGGAAGAAAAAGCAAAACCTTATAGAAACGAATATAGAGAAAAACAACTATCAGTTTACAGGAGAAAAATTGTAGGGAAATTTTACGATCTAAGCCTCTTTGTAAAAAATGAGCATTTCTAAATATTGGTATCTTGATGGTTTACCTTTATTTCCCTGACATGCTTTTCCTGGTAAAATTTTATCTTTAAAGGCAGTTGAATGTAAATTTCGTTTTGGGGAACACTCGAAGAGAATACACAAAGAAACGTTATCGGAATGTATCGCATATTTTTAGGATATCATATTTTGTACACAAACAGTGTAGCATACCTTCAAGGGGAAATTGTTGTTAAGCTTTAAAAATTTGTATTCAATACTAAACTTCATACCATGTTTTCAGATATCGTGTGAAACATTATTGGAATGTGTAGTATATTTTTAGGCTATAATAGTTCATACCCATATCTTCAAGGCGAAATGGTTGTTAAACTGCAAAAAAATTTTTCTATACAAAATAAAATTTTGACAAAATTTTCTGTAGAAATAAAATTTTGAGAAAATTTTCTATAGAAATAAAATTTAGACAAAATTTTCTATAGAAATAAAATTTGACATAATTTACTATAGAAATAAAATTTTGACAAAATTTTCTATAAAAAATTTTTTTTTGAGAAAATATTCTAAAGAAATAAAATGTTGACAAAATTTTCTGTAGAAATAAAAGTTTAAAAAAATTTTCTATAGAGATAAAATTCTGACAAAATGACAAAATTTTCTATAGAAATAAAATTTTGACAAAAATTTCTATAGAGATAAAATTTTGACAAAATTTTCTGTAGAAATAAAATTTTAAGAAAATTTTCTATAGAAATAAAATTATGATAAAATTTTCTATAGATATAAAATTTTGAAAAATGTTTCTATAGAAATAAAATTTTGAGAAAATTTTTTATAGAAAACAAATTTTAACAAAATTTTCAATAAAAATAAAATTTTGAGAAAATTTTTTACAGAAAACAAATTTTGACGCAATTTTCTATAGAAATTAAATTTTGACAAAATTTTCTATAGAAAACAAATTTTGACAAAATTTTCTATAGAAAACAAATTTTGACAAAATTTTCTATAGAAATAAAATGTTGACAAAATTTTCTATAGGAATACAATTTTGACAAAATTTACTATAGAAATAAAATTTTGACATAATTTTCTATAAAAAAAATTTTTTTGAGAAAATATTCTAAAGAAATAAAATGTTGACAAAATTTTCTGTAGAAATAAAAGTTAAAAAAAAATTCTATAGAGATAAAATTTTGACAAAATTTTCTATAGAAATGCAATTTTGACAAGATTTTCAATAGAATTAAATTTCGACAAAATTTACTATAGAGATAAAATTTTGACAAAATTTTCTATCGAAATAAAATTTTGACAAAATTTTTTACAGAAATAACATTTTGATAAAATTTTCTGTAGAAATAAAATTTTATAAACATTTTCTATAGAGATAAAATTTTGACAAAATTTGATATAGATATACAATTTTGACACAATTTTCTATAGAATTAAATTTTGACAAAATTTAATATAGAAATAAAATTTTGACAAAATTTTCTATAGAAATAAATTTTTGAGAAAATTTTCTGTAGAAAATAAATTTTGTTTTTTTGTTTTTTGATCTCAGCTTAAAGCCATGCATTGACTAAACTACAAGTGTAGCTTAACCAACAGAGGAAAAGTATGCTTGTCAAATTTATTTGGGCAAAGCCCTATAGACTGCAAGATGGTTGGATGTACAGCTGTTTCGGAATTACCACATTCCTCATCAGCATCCTCTACTTGCAGCAAAACTATCAACCAATTATCAGAATAAATTCGGGTAATTCACTCAACCCAACGTGAACTACACTTGAACCTCCCGAAAAAGGGTTTGATAGTCGGCTACTGCCTAAACAAATTTGCCAGCATATCTCTTTTCCTTTGCCAAAATTAGTAGCCGACTATCAAACCCTTTTTCGGGAGGTTCAAGTGTAGTTCACGTTGGGTTGAGTGAATTACCCGAATTTATTCTGATAATTGGTTGATAGTTTTGCTGCAAGTAGAGGATGCTGATGAGGAATGTGGTAATTCCGAAACAGCTGTACATCCAACCATCTTGCAGTCTATAGGGCTTTGCCCAAATAAATTTGACAAGCATACTTTTCCTCTGTTGGTTAAGCTACACTTGTAGTTTAGTCAATGCATGGCTTTAAGCTGAGATCAAAAAACAAAAAAACAACAATAACGATTGATGAGAAGCCAACAATAACAAACAAAACGAATGAAAATAAATTTTGACAAAATTTTCTATAAAAATAAATTTTGAGAAAATATTCTATAGAAATAAAATATTGACAAAATTTTCTGTAGATATAAAATTTTATAAAAATTTTCTATAGAGATAAAACAAAATTTTTTATAGAAATACAATTTTGACAAGATTTTCTATAGAATTAAATTTTGACAAAATTTTCTATAGAAATAAAATTTTGACAAAATTTTCTATAGAAATAAAATTTTGACAAAATTTTCTATAGAAATAAAATTTTGAGAAAATTTTCTGTAGAAAATAAATTTTGACAAAATTTTCTATAGAAATAAAATTTTGAAAAAATTTTCTATAAAAGTAAAATTTTGACAAAATTTTATAGAGAAATAAAATTTTGACAAAATTTTTTATAAAAATAAATTTTGAGAAAATATTCTATAGAAATAAAATTTTGACAAAATTTTCTATATACATTAAATTTGGAGAAAAAAACGTTATATAAATAAAACAATGACAAGTCTATTAAAGCAAAATGATGAAAAAATTATCGATAATTTTTTTTTTGAAAATTTTCTATAGAAAAAAAATTTTAGAAAATTTTCTATAGAAATATAATTCAAATAAATTATATAGAAATATGGACTATGATTTTCAGATACCCATTTTCAGGAATTTGGTGTATACTTTTAGGATACTCTATTTGTTACTCGATATTCCATATTCAATTAAATTTCGTTTCGGAAACATCGGAATGTGTTGTATACTTTTAGGCTATCCTGCTGCCGAAAAGTATAATATGCTTTACAAAGCCAGTGCTTTTAAAACCATAGCGAAATCGAATGATTAACATCAGTCCTGAATGAAAGATTGAATTTAAGGAACAAATGAGTTTGATGAATAAATAATCTATTGCTTCAAAGAGCAAAATAAAATCGAAAACCCTAACCCCACAGCTGGCAAAAAGGATAACGTACCAATCTTTTAACTTCGTCTTTTCAAACTGCACGGAAAACGGAAACTAACGAATGAATGAATGCATAAATGGTTGAAAAAGGAAACTTGGAACATATTGCGCAACTTCTATTTCAAAACTCCTTTTGAGGGGGAGGAACTGTTATCAAAACGAATGTAACTTTTCAAGCCAATAGATTTTTTTTTAGCTTTTCCTTGTCATCGTCTTTGCTTGGAGACCATTTAGGTCTTTTGTGATGTTCAACACTTAAGCTCACTAAGTCGCAGTGAAACGAGGTGGAACATGTTGGTGACTTGTTAATCAAAAGCCATCGGAAATCATATTGATGATAAATGATGAATGTCAAATTCTAAAATCTCTACAAATGCAAAGGGAGCGTGGGAAAGGGGATAAACGGATTTCAATTGTCAAGCAAAAATGCTGCTTTAGAAGCCTTGGGATGAGGGCGAATTGGAAGGAAGAAATCTTATAGAATCTATAGACTTATGTAATATTTTACATTGATGAAATTTTCCATAAGGAAGGAATTTAGAATTAAGAACAAAGTTGACCATTTTAAATCTGCAGAGATTTATAATTAATTCCAAAAAAAGTTCTGGGAGCGTATAATTGCTTAAAAACGTATACGCTCCCATTTGTTTTTATTAGAAATACTAATACGCAACAATGAAACAATGGGGTAAAATCCACTTTACTCTAGAAGTTTTTCAAATATCATTAAATTCACTTGAATCATAATATTTTTTTGTGCTTGAAATCAGAACTATCACAAACTATATATGTGACTGTATATTTTTCCTTGGCAAAATTGTCCATCATGTAGAAACAAACTCACGCTCCCATTCTAAGCTTATTGTACCATTCCAGCACTGTCTTAACCACAAAGTTTCCGGAAAATCTTTGATTCAAGAGAAGGGATATAGAAAGAAATCAAAAAAAAAAAAAAAACAATGTGTATATGTCCGTGTTAATAAAAACGGATATGATTACAAATGGCTAAAGACAAAAGACTAAAGGTATACAAAACACTACCCTCGCACTAGAGGGAAACTGGAACGGATTCCTTCAAACCGGAAAGGATCTAACGCATATGCTTCCGGCGACAGGTATAAATTGGTTGCTTTCGAGTGCACACTAACCAAGCATTAATTGATACTTCACAAGTGGTATGGGAAACATCATATGTATACTTATGCAAGTAATGGGAAAACAGATGCATGCTATACAATGAGATATCGTTGTGTGTTTTTTCATTTTGTTCATAAAATAAAATGAAACTAACAAACGGACTGTGCACTAAATTTTCTATAGACATACAATTTTGATAAAATTTTCTATAGAAATAAAATTTTGACAACATTTTCTATAGAAATATGTTGTCAAAATTTTCTATAAAAATAAAATTTTGACAAAATTTTCCATCGAAATAAAATTTTGACAAAATTTTCGACAAAACTACAATTTTACAAAAATTTTTATAGAAATACAATTTTGACTAGATATTCTATAGAAATAAAAATTTGAAAAAATTTTCTATGGAAATAAAATTTCTATAGAAATAAAATTTTGACAAATTTTTCTATGGAAATAAACTTTTGACAAAATGTTATATAGTAAATTTTACAAAATTTTTTATAGAAATACAATTTTGCCAGATATTCTATAGAAATAAAATTTTGAAAAAATTTTCTATGGAAATAAAATTTCTATAGAAATAAAATTTTGACAAAATTTACTATAGAAATAAAATTTTGACTAAATTTTCTATAGAAATAAAATTTTGAGAAAATTTTTTATAGAAATAAAATTTTGACAAATTTTTCTATAGATATAACATTTTGACAAAATTTTCTATAGAAATAAAATTTTGACAAATTTTTCTATGGAAATAAACTTTTGACAAAATGTTATATAGAAAAAAAATTTTGACAAAAAAATAATTTTTTTTCTATAGAAATATGTTGTCAAAATGTTCTATAAAAATTAAACTTTGACAAAATTTTCATTCGAAATAAAATTTTGACAAAATTTTAGACAACAATAAAATTTTACAAAAATTTTTATAGAAATACAATTTTGACTAGATATTCTATAGAAATAAAAATTTGAAAAAATTTTCTATGGAAATAAAATTTCTATAGAAATAAAATTTTGACAAATTTTTCTATGGAAATAAACTTTTGACAAAATGACAAAAATAAAATTTTACAAAAATTTTTATAGAAATACAATTTTGACTAGATATTCTATAGAAATAAAAATTTGAAAAAAATTTCTATGGAAATAAAATTTCTATAGAAATAAAATTTTGGCAAATTTTTCTATGGAAATAAACTTTTGACAAAATGTTATATAGAAAATTTTACAAAATTTTTTATAGAAATACAATTTTGCCAAGATATTCTATAGAAATAAAATTTTGAAAAAAATTTCTATGGAAATAAAACTTCTATAGAAATAAAATTTTGACAAAATTTACTATAGAAATAAAGTTTTGACTAAATTTTCTATAGAAATAAAATTTTGAGAAAATTTTTTATAGAAATAAAATTTTGACAAATTTTTCTATAGATATAACATTTTGACAAAATTTTCTATAGAAATAAAATTTTGACAAATTTTTCTATGGAAATAAACTTTTGACAAAATGTTATATAGAAATGAAATTTTGACAAAATTTTCCATAAAAATAAAATTTTTACAAAATTTTCCATAAAAATAAAATTTTGACAAAATTTACTATAGAAATAAAATTTTGACAAAATTTTCTATTGAAATAAAATTTTGACAAAATTTTCTGTAGAAATATAATTTTGACAAAATTTTCTATGGAAATAAAATTTTGACAAAGTTTTCTATAGAAATAATTTTTTTACAAAATTCTCTATAGAAATAAATTTATGACAAAATTTTCTATAGAAATAAAATTTTGACAAAATTTTCTATAGAAATAAAATTTTGACATTATTTTCTATAGAAATAAAATTTTGACAAAATTTTCTATAGAAATAAAATTTTGACAAAATTTTCCACAGAAATAAAATTTTGACAAAATTTTCTATAGAAATAAAATTTTGACAAAATTTTCTATAGAAATAAAATTTTGTATAGATAAAATTTTCTATAAAATAAAACTTTTATAAAAAGAAATCTATAGGAAAAAAAATTCAGAAAATTTTTTGTAGAAATAAAATTTTGAGAAAATTTTCTATGGAAATATAATTTGACAACATTTTCTATTGAAATAAAATTATGAGAAAATTATATATAAAAATAAAAGGTTTAGAACATTTTCTACAGGAATAAAATTTTGACGAAATTTTCTATAAAAATAAAATAAAATTTTACAAAATTTTCTTTGGAATTAGAATGTTCCCAATTTTTTTTATAAGTGTAAAAGTTTGAGCTCGGCCAAAACTGGGATTGAGTCTCAGACCCCCTCTATTGACAAAATTTTCTATAGAAATAAAATTATGACTAAATTTTCGATAGAAATAAAAATTTGACAAAATTTTTTATAGAAATAAAAAAATGAAAAAAAACTATAGAAATAAAATTTTGATAAAAATTTTTATAGAAACAAATTTAGAGAAAATTTTATATAGAAAAAAATTTTCCAGTTTGATAAAGTTTTCTATGAAATAAAATATTGATAAAACAAATTCTATAGGAAACAACTTATAGAAAATTTGTTGTAGAAATAAAATTTTGAGAAAATTTTCTATAGAAATAAAATGTTGAGAAAATTTTCGATTGAAATAAAATTTTGAGAAAATTTTCAATGGGAATAAAATTTTAACAAAATTTTCTATCAAAGTAATTAATAATCATACGCTCCATGGCCATCAAATTGATATTAATCATTTGCATCAATGATTATTTGAGATTAGTCAACTTTATACGTTTCCTAATTTAGCGGTATTATGTAAACTTCCAATTAAATTTGGCCGAGTTAAATCTAAGCTTTCTTTACATCGACCAGAAACGAAGAAAGAAAACTTCGTCCCCTCGTTTAATGATCCCACATAACCACAGAATAGGTAATATGTTATTCTACTTTGTTAGTTGCATATCATTTATGCTTCTTTCTGAAATGGCTTATAAGTACTCCATCTCTATGACTTGTCCACTCAACGGTATGTGGTTTTTAAGGTTTATTTTTACCACAATCCTTGTAGTAAATTTTGTATGATTTTTCTTCATTCCCCTACAGTCAATGAAAATGAACTACCCAAACCACAAACTTAAAAAAATAAGATTAAATTGAATTTCTCCAAGGGAATTATATTGTGAAGTATTCGTATTTGTCAGGTGGTACCCACTATTGAGCAGATTATTTGCTTTAGGTATCACAGCTCTTTTTACCCTATGCGGTTTTTCTTTGAAAAATCCTTTAAGTTAACAAAATTGAGAAGGAAAATAAGGGGAAAAGTCAGAGAGCAAAACAATATGGTTGTTACTCTTATGTGCCGGTAAATGGGATTTGTAGTAAATGCCAAGAAATTAATACTCTAAAGCAGATGATTTGTGTCTTAGTAAAATGTAAACATAACTAAATAAATATACTGGACTGTCCGGGGTTGTGTTTTCACATTCTCCCTCATCTTCTTCATCAATTTGATCCCTTTATATCATGCAGTTGGAATGATGCTGGTCTCTTGGGGATGTCTTCATTTATAAAGATAAATAGTTTACTCTGGAAAGTTCTAGCCACTATACTAATGAAATGATTTGTTAGTAATATTACAATGCAGATCATGAAATAGGGTTGAATGAAAAAAACGTTTAGTGTTGAAGTAGGTGACATAGTGTTGTGACAACAGATAAAATCTCGTAGGGATTATCGGACATTGTAAGGGAAAAATATTTTAGTTTAGTACATTTTTAATTGAATACAAAGAAGGATAGCAACTTATGGTGAATCGTTGGTGCATATAAGTCTTAATAATTCATATGATAACCATTCGACCCCAGGAACTCTATTGAAAATACTCATACGCACACCTAAACCAAAATATGTTATCAGTAATTTAAATGTAGAAAATTATTAATATTTATTATTAAATTGTGGAGAATCACTTGAAATTATCAACCGCAATCCACCACTAAAAAACCATTTTCATGTTCAATAGAAGCCATGGCTCCCGAAAAGAACTTATGTAATATAAATGAGCGCATCTTGGTTAAATCTTTTTTACATCCTATAGATCTTCTATAGAGACAAAATTTAGAGAACATTTTCTATAGAAATAACATTTTTACAAAATTTTTTATAGACATAAAATGTTGACAAAATTTTCTATAGAAATATAATTTTAACAAAATTTTCTATATAAATAAAATGATGACAACATTTTCTATAGAAATGCAAAAATAAAATAGAAAAAACAAAATGCTGACCAAATTTTCTATAGCAATAAAATTTTGACAAAATGTTTTACAAAAAATGTTGAGAAAATTTTCTATAGAAATAAAATTCTGACAAAATTTTTTATAGAAATAAAATTTTTGGGAAATTTTCTATATAAATAAAATTTTTGGGAAATTTTCTATAGAAAAAAAAATTTGAGAAAATTTTCTATATGAATAAAATCTTGAAAAAATTTTCTATAAAAATAAATTTTGGAGAAAATTTTCTATAGAAAACAGTTTTGAGAAAATTTTCTATAGAAATAAAATTTAGACAAAATTTTGTATACAAATAGAATTTTGACAAAATTGTCTGTGGAAACAAAATTGGGACAAAATTTTCTATATAAATAACATTTTGATAATATTTTTATAGAAAAATAAAAATATAATATAAAAATTTAAAATTTTATATATAAATCAAATTTTTAACAAATTTTCTAAAGCAATAAAATGTTGGCAAAATTTTCTAAAGCAATAAAATTTTGACAAAATTTTCTAAAGAAATCAAATTTTGAACAAATTTTCTAAAGCGATAAAATGTTGACAAAATTTTCTAAAGAAATAAAATTTTGACAAATATTTCTATAGAAATAAAATTTTGGCAAAAATTTTTTTAGAAATAAAAGTTGGCAAAATTTTGTATTTAAATAACATTTTTAGAAAATTTTCTATGGGAATAAAATTTTATATTTTTCAACAAATAAATATTTTCTATAGAAAATAAAATGTTGAGAAAATTTTCTATAGGAATAAAATTTTGAGAGAAATTTCTATAGAAATAAAATTATTTCTATAGAAATCAAATTTTGAAAAAAATTTTCTATAGATAAAATATTTCGTAAAAATTTCTATGGAAATAAAATTTGTAGAAAATTTTCTATAAAAATAAAACTTTTTGAAAATTTTCCATAGAAATAAAATTTTGTTAATATATTTTATAGAAATGAAATTTTGAGAAAATTTTCTAAAGAAATAAAATTTTGACAAAATTTCTGTAGAAATAAAATTTTTAGAACATTTTCTAGAAAATTTTGACAAAATTGTCTATAGAAATAAAGTTTATAGAAATGAAATTCTGAAACATTTTCAACAGAAATAAAAAGTTTCACAAAATTTTCTATAGAAATAAAATTTTGGGAAAATGTTCTATAGAAAAAAAATTGAGAAAATTTTCTATATAAATAAAATCTTGAAAAAATTTTCTATAAAAATAAATTTTGGAGAAAAATTTCTATAGAAAACAGTTTTGAGAAAATTTTCTATAGAAATAAAATTTTGACAAAATTTTGTATAGAAATAGAATTTTGACAAAATTGTCTGTAGAAACAAAATTCGAACAAAAATTTCTATATAAATAACATTTTTATACATTTTTTTATAGAAAAAATTTTTACAAAATTTTCTATACAAATATTATTTTGACAAAAATTTCTATGTAACTCAAATTTTGACAAAAGTTTCTAAAGCAATAAAATTTGACAAAATTTTCTAAAGCAATACAATTTTGACATAATTTTCTAAAGCAATAAAATTTTGACAAAATTTTCTAAAGAAATAAAATTTTGACAAAATTTTCTATAGAAATAAAATTTTAGCAAATTTTTTTTAGAAATTAAAGTTTGCGAAATTTTCTATAGAAATAACATTTTTAGAAAATTTGCTATGGGAATAAAATTTTATATTTTTCTACAAATAAATATTTTCTATAGAAAATAAAATGTTGACACAATTTTCTATAGAAATAAAATGTTGAGAAAATTTTCTATAGGAATAAAATTTTGAGAGAAATTTCTATAGAAATAAAATTATTTCTATAGAAATCAAATTTTGAAGAATTTTTCTTTAGAAATAATATTTCGTAAAAAAATTCAATGGAAATAAAATTTTTAGAAAATTTTCTATAAAAATAAAACTTTTAGAAAATTTCCCATAGAAATAAAATTTTGTTAATATATTTTTTAGAAATAAAATTTTGAGAAAATTTTCCATAGAAATAAAATTTTGACAGAATTTTCTGCAGAGATACTAGTTTGGCAAAATTTTTTATAGAAATTTTCTATAGAAATCTTGACAAAATGTTCTATATAAATAAAATTTTTAGTTTTTGCCAAATTCCAATAGAAATAAAATTTTGTCAATATATTTTATAGAAAAAAATGAGAAAAATTTCTATAGATTTAAAATTTTGACAAAATTTTCTAAAGAATTACAATTTTGACAACATTTTCTATAGAAATAAAATTTTGAGAATATTATCTATAAAATAAAATAATGAGAAAATTATCTATAGAAATAAAATTTTGACAAAATTTTCCATAGAATTAAAATGTTGACAAAATTGTCTATAGAAATAAAATTTTGACAAAATTTTCTATAGCAAGAAAAACTTTTAGAAATTTTTCTATAGAAAAAAAATTTAGAAAATTTTCAATAGATATAAAATTTTCAGAGAATTGTCTATAGAAATAAAATTTTTAGAAAATTTTCTATAGAAATAACATTTTGACAACATGTATCATTGTCGATATGCCACTTTGTTCTACTCCAATACGCGTATACAAATATTTCTGATTATCACTCATACGCTCCCCCATTTCTCCAATTAATAATAATCATTCGCTCTAAGGTACCGAAAGTATAAATTGAATTGTAATTGTTTAAATTTTGTGTTTAAAAGTTTTTCTGAGCAAAAAATATCTCATGCTGATTGTATGTTTTATTTCTCTTATGCATCAGATTTATTTTTTGATTTAGCGTCGGTTACCTCTCACAAACTAATCATGAACATCTATCTCCATACAACTCTTGTTTTGACAGTTCTGTTAGCAGGTGGTTTTTCGCTCACTAGTGGTTTTTACAGTTCACCCAGTATGTGGTTGCAATGGACAGCAATTTTTATATGTACACTTATTGATGGCTATCTTTGTTGAGTTGATCGTTTTTCATTTCTAGTTTCAAATGCTTGCAATTTCACCCGTTCAACCCATGGAAGAACATGAAACATCCATATGGTAGGTAGTACTAAGGACACTTTCCTTAACCAATTAGTGAACATAAATCCCCTTTTTTGTGGGATGGACAAAACCATTTTTACGTTTTAAAGTATCCTCCTTTATGGGTAATGGTATGGAAGTCATGGTGATGAATGAAATTGTGTGGTTTTGTCATTTTTTTATTTTCAATCACTGAAAAATTCAATTTCATTTCAACAATTGCAGCACAGATAGGGGGACCTGGAACAATTTTTAAATGTAAATTTTTTTATGTAAACTTCAAAAACCATAAAAATATGTAACTTTTGATTTAAAAATTTTAATTGGACCAAAAGCTTCATGATTTATTTACATATCCTTACAAACATCCAACTCTTTTGTATGTATTGAAAATAATTTACCATATTTCCATTTCATCCATCTTTACTGCTGCGATTTCTAATCAATATGATCAATCATGCCAATAAATTTCTATGCATTTCTATTATGCTTTTTCGAATATGTAAACATTAACAATATCTTCCTCATCAATTATTCAAGGCATAATTTTCCAAAACATCTTTGCTATAGTCAATGTATGTCAATTGAAATTCCTAGTCCCTGATTTCTCTGACATCTGTGATTGAAGGCAAATATTTTAGAAAAATTCCCACTTTTGCCCATTCATTCGAATTTCAATTGTTATTTAATTACATTGGCATAATCCAGCAAATGAAGATAGTTGTCCTAATTTTTAATTGAGAACAGCAATATACTCTAGAGAAGTATGTTGACTTTGCTATCAATATCTTTCACTGCCTAAAAGTATACTTCAATTTCTAATTTGTTATCATTATTTACTTTGCATATGCATTTGGATGTCTATGTATGCATATGTTTATAAAGGACAATAATGAAGTACATGTCATACAATTTGGAGATTACATCCAGTTGATTCAATAACGATTGATAGGCTTATAATATGCAATATCCATATACCATGAGATATGTTAATGCTATGCATGATTTTGCAAATTGGAGTTTCATATCCCAGAAATTATGGATTGGTATACAAACTTGTGGAAAAAATAGGAAATATAAAAATCAATGTGTTTTTTTTTTCTTCTCTGAGCCATCTCATAACCCCAGCAAGAAAAGTACATCCAAAAGAGCAATTAAAATGTTCTTCTTTGGAAGTTATGAAAAAGCGGTTTGATTTCAAGCATAGTTATCTTGACTCTGACTGGAAGAACTCATAAGCCTTCAATTCGAGAAACATATATTTATTTGCAATAAATCACTATGCATATGAAAAATTTTAGTATTGTTATTTGTCATACGCTCCCTTGGACTGAAATAAAAACACTCATTCGCCTCCAATGTTCTCCAACTATATGATGAATTTTTCAAATACCAATTTATGTATAATAAAAAATTGTGAGATGAACCGTTTCAATTTGGATAAAATATATTGACGAAGTAAACATCAATCCATTATTTTGACATGAAATTATTGGCTTTATTTAATATAGTTAGGACGATCCGATTTAATTTTGTTTGTTGCCGATTTAATTTTTGTTTTCTTTGCAAATAAGGTTTTGAGAAAATTTTCTATAGTTGAAATTTTTGTTTTCTATAGAAATAAAATTTTGACAAAATTTTCTATAGAAATAATTTTTTTCTAAAATTTTCTATAGTTTAAATTTTTGTTTTCAATAGAAATAAAATTTTTACAAATTTTGAAAAAATTTTTTATAGAAATAAAATTTCGAAAAAATTTTCTATAGTTTGCTAAATTTTCTATAGAAATAAAATTGTTAGAAAATTTTTCTTTAGAAATAAAATTTTGACCAAATTTTCTATAGAAGTAAAATGTTGACAAAATTTTCTATATAAATAAAATTTTTACAAAATTGTCTATAAAAATAAAATTTTAACAAAATTGTCTATAGAAGTAAAATGTTAACAATATTTTCTATTGAAAATTTGGACAACATTTTCTATAGAAATAAAATTTTGATAAAGTTTTCTATAGAAATAAAATTATGATAAATTATGATATTTCTATAGAAATAAAATTTTAACAAAATTTTATATAAATAAAATTTTCATTAAATTTTCTGTAGAAATAAAATCTTAACAAAATTTTCTATAGAAATAAAATTTTGGCAAAATTTTCTATAGAAATAACATTTTGAGATAATTTTTTTTATCGAAATAAAATTTTCAGAACATATTCTATAGAAATAAAATTTTGACAAAATTTTCTATAGAAATAAAATTGTGAGAAAATTCTCTATATAAATAGAATTTTGACAAAATTTCCTATCAAAATAGATTTTTGAGAAAATTTTCTATAGAAATAAAAATTTTGACAAAATTTTCTATATAAATAAAATTTTGACAAAATTTTCTATATAAATAAAATTTTGACAAAATTTTCTATAAATATAAAATTTTGAAAAAAATTTCTATAGAAATAAAATTTTAACAGAATTTTCTATAGAAATAAAATATCGAAAAAAAATTCTATAGAAATAAAATCTTGAGAAATTTTTCTATAGAAATAAAATTTTGAAAAAAAATTTCTATAGAAATAAAATTTTGAGAAAATTTTCTATAGAAGTAAAATTTTGATAAATTTTCTATAGCAAAAAATGTTGACAAAATTTTTTATAGAAATAAAATTGTTAGAAAATTTTTATTTAGAAATAGAATTTTGACAAAATTGTCTATAGAAATAGAATTTGGCAAAATTTCCTATAGAAATAGAATTTTGACAAAATTGTCTATAGAAATATAATTTTAACAAAATTTTCTATAGAAATAAATATTTGACAAAATTTTCTTTAGCAATAAAATTTTAACAAAATTTTCTACAGAAATAAAATGTTTAAAAATTTTCTATAGAAATACATTTTTGAGAAAATTTCCTATAGAAATAAAATTTTTACAAATTTTTCTATATTTTGACAAAATTTTTAGGTTAGGTTGAAGCCCAAAAAAAAAAAACACACACACACACAAAATGACAAATTTTTCTAAAGAAATACAAATTTGACAAAAATTTCTATAGAAATAAAATTTTGAAAAAAAATTCTATAGAAATAAAATTTTTACAAAATTTGCTGTGGAAATAAAATTTTGACAAAATTTTCTTAAAAAAATACAATTATGAAAAAATTTTCTATAGAAATAAAATTTTGACAAAATTTTCTATAGAAATAAAATTTTGACAAAATTTTCTATAGAAATAAAATTTTAACAAAATTTTCTATAGAAATACAATTTTGACAAAATTTTCTATAGAAATAAAATTTTGACAAGATGTTCTATAGAAATAAAATTTTGACAAAATTTTCTATAGAAATAAACTTTTGACTAAATTTTCTATTGAAAGAACATATTGACAAAATTTTCTATAGAAAGAGAATTTTGACAAAATTGTTTGTAGAAATAAAATTTCGAAAAAATTATCTATAGAAATAAAATTTTGAGAAAATTATCTATAGAAATAAAATTTTTACAAAATTTTCTATAGTAATAAAATTTTGACAAAATTTTCTATAGTAATAAAATTTTGACAAAATTTTCTATAGTAATAAAATTTTTACAAAATTTTCTATAGAAATAAAATTTTACAAAATTTTCTATAGAAATAGGTTTTGACAAAATTTTCTATAGAAATAAAAATTTGACAAAATTTTTCATAGAAATAAATAAAATTTCTATAGAAATAAAATGTGGACTAAATTTTCTATAGAAATAAAATTTTGACAAAATTTTCCATATAAATAAAATGTTGACTAAGTTTTTCACAAAAATAAAAATGTGACAAAATTTTCTACAGAAATAAAATTTTGACAACATTTTCCATAGAAATAAAATTTTGACAAAATTTTCCATAGAGATAAAATTTTGACAAAGTTTTTCATAAAAATAAAATTTTGACAAACTTTTCTATAGAAATAAAATTTTGACAAAATTTTTTATAGAAATAAAATGTTGACAAAATTTTCTATAGAAATAAAAATTTGATAAAATTTTCTATAGAAACAAAATGTTGACAAAATTTACTATAGTAATAAAATTTTGACAAAATTATCTATAGAAATAAAATTTGACAAGTTTTCTATAGAAATAGGATTTGACAAAATTTTCTATAGAAATATAATTTTGACAATATTGTCGATAGAAATAAAATTTTAAAAAAATTTTCTATAGAAATAAAATTTTGACAAAATTTTCTATAGAAATAAAATTTTGACAAAATTTTCTATTGAAAGAAAAATTTTGCCAAAATTTTCTATTGAAATAGAATTTTTACAAAATTGTCTGTAGAAATAAAATTTCGAAAAAATTTTCTATAGAAATAAAATTTTGAGAAAATTTTCTATAGAAATAAAATTTTTACAACATTTTTTATAAAAATAAAATTTTTGCAAAAAATTTTTATAGAAAAAATGTTGACAAAATTTTCTATAGAAATAAAATTTTTACAAAATTTTTCTTTAGAAATAAAATTTTTACAAAATTTTCTATAGACATAGAATTTGACAAAATTTTCTATAGCAATAGAATTTGACAAAGTTTTCTATAGAAATAGAATTTTGACAAAATTGTCTACAGAAATAAAATTTTAACAAATATTTCTATAAAAATAGAATTTTGAAAAGATTGTCTATAAAAACACAATTATGATAAAATTTTTTATAGAAATACAATTTTGGCAAAAATTCTCTGTAGAAATAAAATTTAAAAAAAAAAATTCTATAAAAATAAAACTTTGAGAAAATTTTCTATAGAAATAAAATTTTGGCAAATTTTCATAGAAATAAATAAAATTTCTATAGAAATAGAAATGGAATTAAAATTTTGACAAAATTTTCTATAGAAATAAAATTTTGACAAAATTTTCTATTGAAAGAAAAATTTTGCGAAAATTTTCTATTGAAATAGAATTTTTACAAAATTGTCTGTAGAAATAAAATTTCGAAAAACTTTTCTATAGAAATAAAATTTTGAGAAAATTTTCTATAGAAATAAAATTTTTACAACATTTTTTATAAAAATAAAATTTTTACAAAAAATTTTTATAGAAAAAATGTTGACAAAATTTTCTATAGAAATAAAATTTTTACAAAATTTTTCATTAGAAATAAAATTTTTACAAAATGTTCTATAGACAGAATTTGACAGTTTTCTATAGCAATAGAATTTGACAAAGTTTTCTATAGAAATAGAATTTTGACAAAATTGTCTACAGAAATAAAATTTTAACAAAATTTTCTATAGAAATAGAATTTTTACAAAATTGTCTATAAAAACAAAATTATGATAAAATTTTCTATAGAAATAAAATTTTGGCAAAATTGTCTGTAGAAATAAAATTTCGAAAAAATTTTCTATAGAAATAAAATTTTGAGAAAATTTTCTATAGAAATAAAATTTTGACAAAATTTTCTATAGAAATAAAGTTTTGAGAAAAATTTCTATAGAAATTAATTGTGACAAAATTTACTATTGCATTAACATTTTCATCTTGTCATTGAGCTTAACCTGGAATCGGGCAGCACTCAGTGGTAAGAGAGAAGTTCACCAATGTGTACCACAATGGAATGAATAGTCTAAGTGAGCCTGATACATCGGGCTGCCACTATACCTAACCTAACATTTTGGCAAAATTTTCTATAGAAATAAAATTTTGAAAAAAATTTCTATAGAAATAGAATTTTAACAAAATTGTCTGTAGAAATAAAATTGCGAAAAAAAATCTATAGAAATAAAATTTTAAGATATTTTTTTTTTTTCGAAATAAAATTTTGAGAAAATTTTCTATAGAAATAAAATTTTGACAAAATATTCCAAAAACTTAAATTTTGAGAAAATTTTCTATAGAAATAAAATTTTGACAAAATTTTCTATAGAAATAAAATTTTGCAAAATTTTCTATGGAATTAAAATTTTTGGAATTTTTGTCAAGACTTTATTTATCGTTACTGTTTGTTTGTCGTAGAAGCATATATTAACTCCTCATTGAAATCTTTACCTGCATCTTAATCTCAAACCCATTTATTGTCAGTTCTCATTATATCAAGAACATACGCTTTGTAGTCGCCGAAGTGTAGATTGAATATCTCTATACAAACAAAACAACACGAACAATTTTTATACAGCATTCAATACAAAACAAACTATTCCATTGCATACAATTCGGAAGATCACAGATAACATACATACATAGCAAAACACAAAGCATAGCATGCAAAGTGCACATGCATTCTAAGTATTCACAGGCCCTACAAAGTACAACTACATTGGAATTTGAAATACTCATTCTATGAATGTATTCCCCTTGATGTATGCTGCATTTTTGTTGGTAGAATGTGAGGTAAAGTGAAAACTGAAGTTTTGTGATAGGAATCATAGCATACTTTTAAGAGGCTGCTGTCATGGGTTGAGACTAAACAAACACTTCATTTATTCCTTGGCAAGATGGATAAGGAAAATTTGTTAACCTATATTTTTGTGGCTTGTCATGTTGCTGTGGATACTAAGAGGATTTGTAGGCAGACGTACACTCTTTCTCTACACATGAGAATGACACATAGAACTCCTTGAAGACGTGATTTCTCAAACATTTTTCCTCTACACATCAAATGAGGGAAAATAGTCTCCTGGTTTGGTCTGCTTTTGGGTAGATTTTTTCGTAGAAATATGTGTGTTCCTTCAAACTTAAATGATAACTACAGTAGGCTGATGTTGATGTTGTATTTTGTTATTCTAACATAAATATCCTTAATTTACCATAGGTTATTTTGCATTGTTCTCATCATTTTTTTTTTTTTTTGGGTTGAAATGTGAAGAAGACAAGTTCCATATAATGACGTTGACGTTGGTGTTTTCTTTTTTTTCATGATTGGAATGGTGATTCTTACATGTAAAATAGAAATGAAAAGCGAAAATGTGGAAACCAGACAATACTTTCGTATGACATGTACGTGTGATTCATAGGAGAGTAGTAGCGGTGAAATTATTGTGGGAAAAATCTCCAAGGAAGTAGTTTTTGTTCATTTCATTTTGTTCTTGAAAAATGTTTCCGTCAAAATTGTTACACAAATGTCAGCATGTCTTGAAGTTGATGGTGATATTTTGCCCCATGAGATGGGGTTTGTAGTGAATTTTATTTTTCATTCGTGATCTTATCTGGGAAATGATTAAGAACGTTGGGAAAATGTTGAAGATTTATAAAATTTACTTTAATTTTAGGGATAATATTCATATAACTCATATAATGAGGACGTGAATTAAATTTTAATCACATGTAGGAACATTTCAATCACGTACATATGTAGTAGGAATTCACGCCCATGCACCAAATGAAAAGTCGCTATCGCCGACACTCTCTCACGAACCTTAGTGTCAATTTTCATCCGAACTGGATAAAATTTGGAAGTGTTATCTTCGAACTATTAATAGACAGACGGATAAACAAACAAAGTGATGGGAAGACAGACACATGGACAAAGAGAGAGGCAGATGGTTAGCTGGACAAATGGATGAACAAATGGACGAAAAGAAGATTGGAGGTCATGTGATAGACAGCCTGAGAGACAAATGGATAGTTAGACGGACGAACAGAAGGCATATAGACTGACAGACCTAGAGAGGGGCAGACGAAGAGGCCAACCAATGGATACACAGGAATGAAAAGAAGATTGGAGGTCAGTGATAGATAGCCTCACGAAGTTTTGAAGATATCAAGGGTGTTGATGGCCTCTGAGACGGATAGACAGATATATAGGTTAAGGGTCAAAATGATAGTCAAACTGTTGAATATAAGATTAGAAGTCACAGATCTATTAATAGACGAACGGACAGAAAGATGATCAGAATGATACTCAGTTAGACCAAGGAATATAGAGACAGACAGGGGGACAGGGCCGACAAATAGACGGATATAGTTTGGCGTAAGGAAGATTGAAGGTCAGCAATAAATCACCTAAGGAGTTGTTAAAGGCATTACATTGTGTGGGCTGTGATGGACAGACAGGAGCAGACAGACAAATAGATAGTCATACGGACGAGCAGTAGGTTAGAAGTCATCGAACTATTAATAGAAGGACGGATATACAAAAGAAAAGAACAAGTGGATAGTCAGACCGACGAGCTAAAGGTTAGAAGCCGGTCAACTATTAATGAATCGTCGAATAGAGCGATGTACAGACAGATCGTTGAACCAAAAGAGAGGCAAACGACCAGTCCCACGAATGGAAGGGCGAAAATAACATTGGAGGTCAGCGATAAAAACATTTTTGAAGACGTGAAGCAATGTAAGATTTGGTGGCCAGCAATACAGATGGACAGATACGCAGGTAGTAGAGGTTCATGCAGACAAATGTCCGACGGAAACACAGAAGGTTAGAAGTCAGGCATTTTCTAATAAACGGTAGGATAGACAGATGAACAGAGTAATGGATAGACAGACTGATGGACAAAAAATCAGATAGACGCACAGGCCGACAATTGGACCGCAACAGTTGGGCTTATGTATGATTAGAGGTCACCGATAAAGCCCCTTAAAAAGTTTTGAAGACATCAAACAATGTGGGCTGCGATGGCCAGGCAGATGGAGGACAAACAAATTGAGGGTCGTACAGACAAATGGATAGTCAGTCGGACGAGCGGAAGGTTAGAAGTTATCGAACTGTAAAATCCCATTAGGAAGTTTTGGGGTACTAATACCCACATAAACGGATGGACAGACAGACAGTTGGAGGATCTGTCAGAAAAATGGATAATCAGATGGACGAACAGAAGGTTAGAAGTAATCGAACTATTAATAGAAAGGCGGATAGAAAAAAGAACAAATGGATAGTCAGACGGATGAGCAGAAGGTTACAATCAGGCGAATTATTAATGAACCGTCGAATAGACTGATGGAAAGACAGACAGATGAACCAAACGACAGGGAGACGCACAGTCCGACGAATGGAAGAAAATTGGATGAAAAGAACATTGGAGGTTAGCGATAAAAAATTTTTTTTTTTTGAAACGTGAAGCAATGTAAGATTTGGTGTCCAGCAATACGGATGGACAGACACGCAGGCAGACAAATGTCAGATGGAAACACAGAAGGTTAAAAGTCTGTCATTTTTTAATAAACGGTAGGATAGACAGATGAACAGAGTAATTCATAGACAGAGTGATGGACAAAAAGTCAGAGAGATGCACAGGCCGACAATTGAGCTCAGCGTTAAAACAAAAGTTTCGAAGGTCTGAAACAATGTGAGTTTTGGGAGGCCAGTAATACGGATGAACAGACACGAAGATAGAGGTTTATGCTGACAAATGTAATACGGAAAAACAGAAGGTTAGAAGTCAGCGATTTTTGTAATAAAAGATCGGATAAACAGATGAACAGGGAAATCGATAGACAGACTGATGGACAAAAAGTCACAGAGACACACAGGCCGACAATTGGACAGCAACAGTTGGGCTTAAATATGATTAGAGGTCACCGATAAAGCCCCTTAAAAAGTTTTGAAGCCATCCAGCAAGGTGGGCTGCGATGGCCAGACAGATGGAGACAAATTGAGCGTTGGACAGACAAATGGATAGTCAGTCGGAGGAGAAGAAGATTAGAAGTCATCGAGGTGTAATCGGCGGTAGATCACCACACGAAGTTTTGAGGCATTGAGAATGAACAACGTGGTATTACCAACATTTTACTAATCGGCATCTTCTTACTCCCTACTTATAGGCTGACTTACAGTTTGGAGTTTTTGTACATTAATAAGATAAAATAGTGAATGTCAGACCTAATGAGTTTCATATGCTTCCAAATCTTTGGCAGGATGGGATGGACAGACAAAAACGAGGAGGGTAAGAGAGTCAGTGGCGGCGATCACCTTCAAATTTTTATGATAATTGTGCCCATCGAACAATTTTTTTTTTTAAATATTGGAAACAACTCTTCTTGTAGCGTCGCCCATGGCAATCGGTTTCGGGGAACCGAGACTTGTTTCTACAAAATGTGTGGCCATATTGAAATTCGTCAAACCGGTTTTTAAGTAGCCTTCGAAGGACAAGAGTTACCGTATACCGTCTACAATTTGGAGTAGGCATATACAAGTTTAAAATCGTCTTTTTCACTGAGTTTTTCTCAAAAAAGTCGAAGTTTTATAATTTTTGAATATTTTTAAGATATAATCAAATCGCCTTATCGACTTTGGATATTGACCTCAATTATCTAATCGACTTTTAACGGAAGAAGCGTCCTTCTGTTTCATTTCCCATATAAGAGCTAATCCAAACAGTAAAGGAGACAATATGAGATGTTTATGTCATATTGACTTTATCTTAAAGGCAGGCCAAGTTTAATTTTCAATTATCGCAAAAATCAAAAGTCTACTTTTCAATTTCAAGAAATTTCAAAGTCGCCTTTCTAAAGTTTGAAAAAGTCGATTAAAATCTTTAAATCGGCAAACACACAAATAGTATCCCAATCTAACTGAAATTTCGACAAAATAATCTACTACACGATAATATATTTCTCTGGCAATATTCGGTGAGCCGACAAATCCTTTTGGACGACATTTGTATTATTATCCATAATTCTGAGTTTCAGGGAAAATTATTTTACGGCTAAAAAGCAATTTTACAAAGAAATTTTGTTACGACCCGTAACTGTAAACAGCCAATTAAATTTCCATTCAATTTTACAGGAAAAAGTTACCTAGCCTTTATCACTTAAGTGTTTTTCTTCTCCACTCTATTTTGAATGTATTTTTTTGGCATCGTCTCCTGTCGAATACTTATGAAATATTAATAAAGACGTTTTTCATATTTTTCTCATTTATTTCGCACGTTTTCCTGCTCTTTTGCATTAAGCCAATGGGATTTTCTTCCGGTCTGTTAACATTGAATGGGGGAAAATAATTTCCAAAAAGACAACCAAAGGGAAGCTTCGTAAGAGAACCTTCGGTATAAATGAATTCTCCAAAATATAATTCTCCATGCGCTCCATTTCACTCACAAGAGCGAAAAGATACATTGTTATAGAGCCTATTATAGTGGTTGATAGTTAGCATTTGAATAAGTTTTATTTTTCTTGTTTTGTTCTTTGTCCTCGCGTTTAAAGTCTCAAGTGTCCTTGTAAAGGATACTTTGATGCTTTTGCTGAATTATCTGTGGGGATGCAGTACTTGACAGAATAATAATTATACTTGAAAGACTTGATTAAACGCCTTTGGATATGTATTATGCCAAATATTCAGCTTTGGATTTAATTCGTTTTTTTTTGGAGTTTGACATCTTTATTAAGCAACGTTTTTTTTTTATAGTTATCCATGAAGTAATTGAGCTGGATTGGGATAAAAGAATTTTAGATTTTATAACCAGGAAGATGAAGAAGTATTTCAATTTGTATTAAAGAAAAAATTCTTCAAATATTGGCTATGTCTTTTGAGGGTATTGTGTCTGCTATATTTTTTCAATTACAAAAACAATTTTTATTTGAAATATTTGTATTATAACGAACATGCAAAAAATTATATTTGGAAATATTTGTATTATAACAAATATTTCAAAGTAAAATTAAAAATTAGATTTTTAAACAGATATTTATTTATTATAGAATGAATGAGATCTGTAGCCTTGTTTTAATATTTTATACCCTCCACCATAGGATGGGGGTACATTAACTTTGTCATTCCGTTTGTAACACATCGAAATATTGCTCTAAGACCCCATAAAGTTTATATATTCTGGGTCGTGGTGAAATTCTGAGTCGATCTGAGCATGTCCGTCCGTCCGTCTGTTGAAATCACGCTAACTTCCGAACGACACAAGCTATCGACTTGAAACTTGGCACAAGTAGTTGTTATTGATGTAGGTCGGATGGTATTGCAAATGGGCCATATCGGTCCACTTTTACGTATAGGCCCCATATAAACGGAACCCCAAATTTGGCTTGCGATTGCTCTAAGTGAAGCAAATTTCATCCGATCCGGCTGAAATTTGGTACATGGTGTTAGTATATGGTCTCTAACAACCATGCAAAAATTGGTCCATGTCGGTTCACTTTTACGTATAGCCCCCATATAAACGGAACCCCAAATTTGGCTTGCGATTGGTCTAAGAGAAGCATATTTCATCCGATCCGGCTGAAATTTGGTACATGGTGTAAGTATATGGTCTCTAACAACCATGCAAAAATTGGTCCATATCGGTCTATAATTACATATAGCCCCCATATAAACCGATCCCCCGATTTGGCTTGCGGAGCCTCTAAGAGAACCAAATTTCATCCAATCCGACTGAAATTTGGTACATGGTGTTGGTATATGTTTTTTAATGACCACGCAAAAATTGGTCCACATCGGCCTATAATTATATATAGCCCCCATATAAACCAATCCCCATATTTGACCTCCGGAGCCTCTTAGAGGAGCAAAATTCATCCGACCCGGTTGAAATTTGGTACATGGTGTTCGTATATGGTCTCTAACAACCATGCAAAAATTGGTCCATATCGGTCCATAACTACATATAGCCCCCATATAAACCGATCCCCCGATTTGGCTTGCGGAGCCTCTAAGAGAACCAAATTTCATCCGATCCGGCTGAAATTTGGTACATGGTGTTGGTATATGGTCTTTAATGACCATGCAAAAATTGGTCCACATCGGCCCATAATTATATATAGCCCCCATATAAACCGATCCCCAGATTTGACCTCCGCAGCCTCTTACAGGAGCAAAAGTCATCCAATCCGATTGAAATTTGGTACGTGGAGTTAGTATATTGTATCTAACAACCATACCAAAAGTGGTCCATATCGGTCCATTATAATATTAAGCTCCCATATAAGCCGATCCCCAGATTTGGCTTACGGAGCCTCCTAGAGTAGCAAAATTCATCCGATCCGGTTGAAATTTGGTACGTGGTGTTAGAACATGGTCTCTAACAACCATGCAAGAATTGGCCCATATCGGTCCATAATTATATATAGCCCCCATATAAATCGATCCCCAGATTTGGCTTACGGAGCCTCCTAGAGTAGCAAAATTCATCCGATCCGGTTGAAATTTGGTACGTGGTGTTAGAACATGGTCTCTAACAACCATGCAAGAATTGGCCCATATCGGTCCATAATTATATATAGCCCCCATATAATGCGTTCCCCAGATTTGATCTCCGGAGCCTCTTGGAGGAGCAAAATTCATCCGATCCGGTTGAAATTTGCAACGTGGTGTTAGTACAAGGCCGCTTATAACCATGCCATAATTGGTCCATATCGGTCCATAGTTATCGGTCCGGGTATCCGATATGGACTAAGTGTTGCATGTATTAAAGGGCTCCTCCATGAGGCTCAAGAAGTCAAATCTGGAGATCATAAGGTGTTATAGCGATCATGTATGCCAACAAAGTATTTTTATACCCTACACCATAGGATGGGGATATATTAACTTTGTCATTCCGTTTGTAACACATCGAAATATTGCTCTAAGACCCCATAAAATATATATATTCTGGGTCGTGGTGAAATTCCGAGTCGATCTGAATGCATAATTATATATAGCCCCCATATAAACCGATCCCCCGATTTGGCTTGCGGAGCATCTAAGATAACTAAATTTCATCCGATCCGGTTGAAGTTTGGTATGTGGTGTTACTATATGGTTTCTAACAAGCATGCAAAAATTTGTTCATATCGGTCCATAATTATATATAGCTCCCATATAAACCGATCCCCAGATTTGACCTCCAGAGCCTCTTAGAGGAACAAAATTCATCCGATCTTGTTGAAATTTTGTACGTGATGTTACTATATGGTCTCTAACAACCATGCAAAATTCGTCCATATCGATTCATCATTATATATAGCCCCCATATAAACTGTTCCCAGATTTGATCCCCGGAGCCAAATTCATCCGATCCGGTTGAAATTTGCAACGTGGTGTTACTACAAGGCCGCTTATAACCATGCCATAATTGGTCCATATCGGTCCATAGTTATATATAGCCGATCCCCAATCACACAAAAATTGGTCCATATCGGTTCATAATCATGGTTGCCACTCGAGCCAAAAATAATCTACCAAAATTTTATTTTTATAGAAAACATTGTCAAAATTTTATTTCTATAAAAAAATTTGTCACAATTTTATTTCTATAGACAATTTTGTCAAAATTTTATTTCTATAGAAAATTTTGTCAAAATTTTATTTCTATAGAAAATTTTGTCAAAATTTTATTTCTATAGAAAATTTTGTCAAAATTTTATTTCTATAGAAAATTTTGTCAAAATTTCATTTCTATAGAAAATTTTGTCAAAATTTTTTTTCTATAGAAAATTTTGTCAAAATTTCATTTCTATAGAAAATTTTGTCAAAATTTTATTTCTATAGAAAATTTTGTCAAAATTGTATTTCTTTAGAAAATTTTGTCAAAATTTTATTTCTATAGAAAATTTTGTCAAAATTTTATTTCTATAGAAAATTTTGTCAAAATTTCATTTCTATAGAAAATTTTGTCAAAATTTTATTTCTATAGAAAATTTTGTCAAAATTTTATTTCTATAGAAAATTTTGTCAAAATTTTATTTCTATAGAATTTTTTTTTTTCAAATTTTATTTCTATAGAAATTTTTTTCCAAATTTTACTTCTATAGAGCATGTTGTCAAAATTTTATTTTGTCAAAATTTTATTTCTATAGAAACTTTAAACTTAATTAAATACGTATTTAATCGGTCTTTTTAGTTTAATATATACCACGTATGGACTATGTGGTATATATTACGGTGTTAGGAAGTTTGAAGATACCTCGCCATCGGCAAGTGTTACCGCAACCCAAGTAATTCGATTGTGGATGACAGTCTTCAGTAGAAGTTTCTACGCAATCCATGGTGGAGGGTACATAAGCTTCGGCCTGGCCGAACTTATGGCCGTATATACTTGTTTAGATTCTAAAATTATAGTTGGATTGCAAAAAAAAAATTGTCGTTATGTTAACGAAGCCGCATCTTTGGCTCTGAGTCAACACCAAAATCCTTAAGGGAAAGACGAAATCTTTTGATTTAATTAAAAACTATTTTGAGTGCATATTAAAATATTATAAATATATAAATTTTAATATTATAAATTTTTTATTAATGCTAGAGTCTCAAACTAAATATTTAAAAAAATCACTTCAAAATTCTCAGCAACTTCTTTTGTGTACCTCAGATACTCACTCTTGTGATGGATAAAACGAAATGCTTTAGCTTCTTAGTGTAAAGAGACATGCAATACAAATGTCACTTTTTATTTTCTCAGAATATGAATTTTAAAATGAACTCAATGTGTTTCTAACACATGTATTACTCTTATCTCTTCCTCTATCTCTATCTCTCTCCTTTGTACTCTTTGATCCCTTTGAGAGTGTATGCATTGCAAGATTACATTTTTGTATTTACATATTCTCTATTATAAGATTTGTGATTTGCCTTTGAATTGAGATGTCACACCCTGAAGGCAATATAACACAAACTATCTCTTCAGTAAAATGCTTCATATGTGGTGAATGGATTTATGGGATAAAATATCAACATTGTGATTAGCATAGTGCAAGAAGCGATGATGCATTGCTGTAGAAGTTCATTGAAGCGGGTTGTTTTTTTTGTGTATATGAAATTCCGATACCAAATGAAGTGTACAAGAGATGTAGAAATGAATAAGAAATGTTAGTGGTAAATAGTCAGGCGAGTTGGAACATGAGATTTTAGAGAGAGAGATAAAATTAAATTTCATAAATTTTAACGGATAAAATATAAATTTAATTTAATATAATATAAACTGAAAATAAATTATATTAAACTAAAAACAAAACATTTATAGAATTAAAACAGTTAAGTAAGGTCTAAATTCGGGCGGGCCGACTATATTATACCCTGCAACACTATGTATATCAAAATTTTTGAAACCATCTTAACACCTATATAAGGGTTTATATTCCCATTTACAAATATTTATCCCTTTCGACCCTAAAGTTGCCTGTGGGTAACTTTTTGTTTGTTTGAGACTCACTGTCAGCGTTGTTTTTGTTCATAAAACTGTAACAGTATCGAAAGCTACAAGTGTTTTCTTCAAGTTGAATGAAAAATCACCTGATTTGGTTGTCAATTAGCAAACATTTTTTCATTCATACGCACGTGTCTCAAGAAAAACATATTTGCGAATTTAAAAAGAAGTTTTTATACATGTGACTTTTTTTCAAAAATTACAACTAAAATATTGAAAGTTTTTATTAAATCTGTTGTAGTACATGTCAAGTAAAATATTTCTTGATGTAAAATCGTAGAATTGCAAAAAACAACAGATGAGAAATTTTTAAAATTGAAAAGTTGCCTGTGGGCAACTTTGGGCAATTATGGTAGTAAAATTACATATTTTTGGACCTAAGACCTAGAGAAAAAAGTTTTGAAAAAGAATGATTTTGAAAAAATTTTGAACTTCGATTGGTATGTCCCAGTGACGAGAAATACGCCTATGATGTGGAAAACATATATGCTGGGCAGGGGGGAATTTGGAAGGAATCGTAAAAAGGGAGGAAGCCATACACGCAGAGAGGGAATATGATTACCTCAACCATGTTTCAAGAGCAAAATGTTATTTTTGGATGGTGACCATGTAACATGTTTATGGCAAAAATTTTCTTTTCTCGCCAAAAATAATATGCTTGCCGAAATCAGACACATAATCTCCGAGAAAATAACATGGTTGCGACAAACATGTTACATGGTCACCATTCAAAAATAACATTTTGCTCTTGAAACATAGTTGAGGTGATCATATTCCTTCTCTGGGTGTAGATATCGACCTTCTCGGCAATATACTAGTGGATTAGTACGAATATTGGCGCATTAGTGTACTTTGGTTTTTTTACACCGCCAGTTAAATTGACATGGGTTCAAAACAAAACAAAAAAAAAACAAAACATTTTCGTGAGTCTTGCGTGATTCATACGAAACCGTTAATGAAATTTAAACGAAATCTCGTGAATGTGCGTGAACGGGACTAAACAAAAATGTTTGGTGCGTGAGCGTTAGTACAAATTCAGTTGTAATCGTGATTGTGAGTGAGAAAAATTTCTCCGAAATCACGCTCCCGATAAAAATTCACTTTCACGACCCAACTCACGCTCACTCACGCTCAAGATAAAATTCGCGTTCGCGATAAAATTCATGTTCACGATGAAATGCACACTCACGGTAAAACAGAGACACAAAAAGTCACAATCATGAACAAATTCACGTTCACGATTAAATTCAAGCTCACCGATTTCAATCACCTTTACTTATTTAATCACGCTTAAGATTTCACTAGCGGGAGTCACGAGAAATTTCGTGAATTACGAGAATTTTATTGAGCCACGAAAATTGTCGTTTTTCGAAAATATTCGTGAATCACGAGATTTGTCTTGAATTACGAAAATGGTCGTGAATCGTGCGAAAGCGTGAGGCATAAACGTTGTTCATGTGTGAGCGTGCGCGAGTATGACTTTTCATATCGTGAATTGGCGGAAGCGTGAATTCCTACCCACATGGCGTGCCTGAAAACAAATATTTCTTTGTGAATGTGTTTGAGAGTGAGTGAAATTCCACTCACGCCCGTATCTATGTATATATTTACTGTAAAATAACAAAAAAAAATCAAATAAAACGTACTACGTCTATCATTACAAAACAAACTATTTTGTAGTCACAATTGCCCAAAGTTGCCCACAGGCAACATTCTCTACCGCCTTAACGAATGGGCGTGGCGACCCAAAATTTTGGCTAGACGCTTCTTAAATGACTTCAACATGATTAAAAGTAAAAAAAAAATTAGCGATACCTAAAAAAAATTCGGGGTCGAAAGGGTTAAATATAAAGCGATTTGGACAAATTTTTTTAAAATTTTACAAAATCTCTAGACTCAAAATTTTTATTGGTTAATGATCGGAACGGACCACAATGTTAGTAAAAAACAAGTAAGAAAAGTCTAAGGTCGGGCGGGGCCGACTATATAATACCCTGCACCACTTTGTAGATCTAAATTTTGATACCATATCATATCCGTCAAATGTGTTGGGTGCTATATATAAAGGTTTGTCCCAAATACATACATTTAAATATCACTCGATTTGGGCAGAATTTGATAAACTTTTACAAAATCTATAGACTGAAAATTTAAGTTGGCTAATGCACTAGGGTGGAACACAATGTTAGTAAAAAAATATCGGATACATTTAAATCTGAAGCAATTTTAAAGAAACTTCGCAAAAGTTTATTTATGATTTATCGCTCGATATATATGTATAAGAAGTTTAGAAAAATTAGAGTCATTTTTACAACTTTTCGACTAAGCAGTGGCGATTTAACAAGGAAAATGTTGGTATTTTGACCATTTTTGTCGAAATCAGAAAAATATATATATGGGAGCTATATCAAAATCTGAACCGATTTCAATCAAATTTGGCACACATAGCAACAATGCTAATTCTACTCCCTGTGCAAAATTCAACTAAATCGGAGTTAAAAATTATCCTCTGTGGTCATATGTGTGTAAATCGGGCGAAAGCTATATATGGGTTATATATCTAAATCTGAACCGATTTCAACCAAATTTGGCACGCATAACTACAATGCTAATTCTACTCCCTGTGCAAAATTTCAACTAAATCGGAGACAAAAAATTGGCCTCTCTGGTCATATGAGTGTAAATGGGGCGAAAACTATATATGGGAGCTATATCTAAATCTAAACCGATTTCAACCAAATTTGGCACACATAACTACAATGCTAATTCTACTCCCTGTGCAAAATTTCAATTAAATCGGAGTAAAAGAGAGGCCACTATGGTCATATGAGTGTAAATCGGGCGAATGATATATATGGGAGCTAAATCTAAATCTGAACCGATTTCAATAAAATTTGACACACTTGACTACACTACTAATTGTACTCCTAGTATTAGTCCATATTGGTCGAAATATATATATGGGAGCTATATCTAAATCTGAACCGATTTCTTCCAAAATCAATAGGGATCTATTCTGAGCCAAAACACATACTTGTGCCAAATTTGAAGTCGATTGGACAAAAAATGCGACCTAGACTTTGATTACAGAAATGTGTTCACGGACAGACGGACATCGCTATATCGACTCAAAAGCCCACCCTGAGCATTTTTGCCAAAGACACCATGTGTCTATCTCGTCTCCTTCTGGGTGTTGCAAACATATGCACTAACTTATTTATATTTTAGAAGTTTAGGAAAATTAGAGTCATTTTTACAACTTTTCGACTAAGCAGTGGCGATTTTACAAGGAAAATGTTGGTATTTTGACCATTTTTGTCGAAATAAGAAAAACATATATATGGGAGCTATATCTAAATCTGAACCGATTTTAACCAAATTTGACACGAATAGCTACAATGCTAATTCTACTCCCTGTGCAAAATTTCAATTAAATCGGAGTAAAAGATTGGCCACTGTGGTCATATGAGTGTAAATCGGGCGAATGATATATATGGGAGCTATATCTAAATCTGAACCGATTTCAATAAAATTTGGCACACTTGACTAAACTACTAATTGTACGCCTAGTGCAAAATTGCATCCAAATTGGCGTAAAACTCTGGCTTCTGGGACCGTATTAGTCCATATCGGGCGAAAGATATATATGGGAGCTATATCTAAATCTGAACCGATTTCAATAAAATTTGGGACACTTGACTATAGTACTAATTTTTCTTTTTGTGCAAAATTTTAAGCAAATTAGTGTAAAAATCTGGCTTCTGGGGCCATATAATTCCATATCGGGCTAAATATATATATGGGAGCTATATCTTAATCTGAACAGGGTTTTGACTAAATTTGACATGCATAGCTAGAATAATAATTCTGCTATCTCTGCAAAATTTCACGTAAATGAGAGTATTACTTTGGCCCCCGTGGTCATATGAATGTAAATCGAGCGAAAGATATATATGGGAGCTATATCTAAATCTGAACCGATTTCAATCAAATTTGAGACACTTACCGATACTATTAAAAGTACTCCTTTGGCAAAATTTGAAGCAAATCACGGCAAAACTCTGGCATGTATATTCCAAAAAAACAAGGGGTATATCAATATTTAATTTTTATAAGTTACAAATTAAAATAAAATTATTTCTATTAACACTTAATATTTTAAAATTAATTTTTTTTCTGAAACCCAAATCACACACAAGAACTTCAAATATGTAGACAATCATTTTCTATAGTTTTAAAAAATTCCTCTTTAAAATACCAATTTTTTAACTTTAGTGAAATAAGCAATTCTGTGTGAAATAAAATAAAAATGTGAAAAAATACAAAAAAGAGCAACAACTAAAAAAACAACACTCTTAAATTCCGGTGTTAAAAATGCCAATCAACTATCACACACACACACACATGCACAGCATCGATGTGAAATAAATTTGGTTTTCGCGTCTCTCTCTCTCTATATATAAGTTCATATATGAAAATGGTGTAAATGCCAGAACATAAACCACTACAAACTGCGAACAACTACGGATACTTTGAAAAACGTGAAATGCATAGCTGCCATCGTTGTTGTCATTGCTGCTATCCTTAAACGTAAATCGGTCAATATATCCCACGACCATTGTATATCATTGGCCTATGCTTTTCACATGCGTATACTTACTTGTCTCTGTATTTGTGTCGTGAATCTTAACTACATATAAAGAAGGCAATAAAAGAAGGCAAAAGAGAGTCATACTTCATGTCCCAGAACAACTGGCACTGGAACTGGCAACATAAATCCTTGCATCGGTAACATCCTGTGAAGGTGTAGATCTTTGAGTAAGAGTGAGGGGGGAAAACAAGGCGTATAATGCATTGAATACTTTGATGTTAATCGGCCAAACCAACCACATTTCATGAGAAAGAAGGACATTTTTGTGAATGTGGTCCACAAAAACCGAGAACAAGGCTCATTTTCCTTTCTGTCATTGAGTAAATAAATCCTTCACTGTCGCTAATAGTGGTGGCGACAGTGGCGGTGGTGGTGGTGTTGGATTTGTTCCATTAAGAAAGTCGCAATAGTTGGCATACTAGGAGCCCCCCCCCCCCCCCCCCACCATTTCCATATCCACAGCCGATATATCCATGCGTTAATCCAGCCGGACAATTGAACATGTGACAATGACAACCAAGAATTGCTTGGCCAACAATACAACAACAAGATCAGCGGCTAAAGAAAAACAGTATCAACAAACGCATCAACGACGTCAGGAGCCTGGCAATAGCTCCCTGTTTAAATCCTCCAATTTGATTGGATCTTCCTCCTCACCTTCATTTTCATCGAAATCCTCATCATCAGAAGCATCAGCATCGTCGTCGACATCGTCATCATCATCCTCATCCTCTTCTACATTGGCCCTCAACGGAAATTCGAAAATGAATGGTTTTCGCATCAGTGGTTTTCCATCTGCTACAACTTCAAGTGCATCTACAGCTACTAATGGTGGTCCCATGCCCACTGGTTTAAGTCCAATACCCCACACGAACAACAACATCAACATCAACACACAGTCAGTCCACTCCATGATGATGATGGGACCAAATAGTAATAAATTCAACTCAATTGCAGGATCGGCTAATAACATTGATTCTCCATATGTGAAACCCTTTAATCTAATGCCAGCATCATCTTCATCATCATCATCGGCTGCATCTGCATCCGCATCTTCATCATCGATGCACAAGGCCACCACACCAAATGGTGGTTGTCCATCCAGCAGTTATTCCCTAGCTGGTGGTTTTCTTGAGGATGAATTGGCTCATCTACATATTAAGGAGGTTAAGGGTTCCACGGTAACCAGTAACTCGGCTCTTAGTATGTTACAGCCCTCGCCACCACCCCTAACCACAGAAGTGACAACAAGTGTTATAACTACAGCTCCTATAGCCTTGAAAGGCAATAATCCATTTTTGAATAGTCCCTCGCCCACAGATAACAAATTACCAGGGGGTGGTAGTAGTGGCGGAGGGGTGGGCAACAATGCAACAGCTGCATTTAATTTCCATAATGAGGTACCGGAATATGCGGAACCTCAACGTTATCGTCAATTGGCCAAGACACCATCTCAGACAACCATACCCGCCTATGCCAGCAGTAAAGAGATAATGGCTGGCAACAGTAGCAGGCAAATACCAACGAATTCCTCCTCGATTAGCAATAGCTCTCAAAGTTTTGCCGACTATGTATCGCAACAACAAATACGGCAGCAGCAATTGACTCTGCAACAACAGCAACGTCTACTACAGCTAACACGCCAGCAACAGCAACTTAGGCAAGCTGTTAGTATGGTAGCTTCTTCGTCTTCAACCTCCACCCTGGGCTCACCCACAACAGCCGGCATAAGTGGAAAGCCATTTGCAACGAATAGAATCGATACAACGATAAATCAGCCCCCCGCAATACCGTCCTCCTCATCCATACCTGCCAGTTCCAGTTCAATTTCCCATTCGAATTCTTCCGGTTCTGTAGCGTGTTCAGCTATGGACAAAGAAGCCATCTATGCTGCTCTATATCAGCAATATCGACAAAGTCCTATGACTTCGGCGCCATCAACACCAGGCGGAGCTATAAATCAAAAACAAACCACCAATGGAGGTTTAGATTCTCCCGGGAATTATTGTCCTCCATTACCTTTACATCGTAATATCACAACATCTCAGCATAATCCGGCAGGAGTACAATCACCCACATTACCCTTGAATGGTCCAGTGGTGCCTAGACGTTCCCAAAGTACCCCAAGACCCATAGCCAGCCTGGCTAATAATCAAGGCAATGTCTCCAATCAAAATATGGTCCCTGGGGCCATTAATGGTCAAAGACCTAGAAGTTTAGATAGATTTAATGCTGCCCCTGTGCCACAAAATAAAGCGGCTACCAATGTCTCACCCTATCAGCCTCCACCAATACCGCTGAGACGTTTTGCTCCAGGCACTAATCAAAAACGTAATGCCAGTAGTCCCCAGACAGTGGAGCAACCAAAATTTCAGGGAAAGAAAAGTACCAGTATTGATAATATACGCAGTTCATTGGCCACCACAGAACCTCTGATGGCTGGAACTGGGACCATGCGGCATTCAGTGACTTTTCATGGTCGACAACAGGGTCAGATAAATGTGGAAAATGGTTTCAGTGTGGAGGATTTGAAATCGGGTACAGCTACAAACCAGTCCCAAAGCTCCGCATCCATATCCAACACCAATACCTGGCAAAAGACTAATGAAAGACCCATTTCCTATGCCTATGGTGGTACAGCACCCGATCAGGATTATCTGGAAAATCAATTAAGGGCCTATTCTGATCAATTGAGAACCATAACCGAAAGTGTTCGCAAATATTCGGAACAAGCTAAATTACTTTCGGAACTCAAGCGTCAGCAACATATGGCCAAGCAACAACAATTGGGAAGTAGTACCAACAGTGTGAATGCCTCACAACAAAGCCTCGATCAAATGTCCACTAATTCACCCATCTCAATGTCCAAGTCCACAGGGAATTTCTCTTCGAGTATGATATCCCAGGAAATTGTGAGTAAATCGTTGGCCTCGTTGAATGCAACGGAAGCTCAAACGCCCTCGACACAGTTGAAAATGTTTTTGGATAATATTCGTAGTTCCATGAGAACAGAATATCAACAAAATATACCCGAAGAGGTTCTAAAGCCGATTAAGGATCCTAAATCGGCAGCACAACAGCAGGGTCATAATACAGCGACCTTGAAAAGAAATTCCCTAAGTGAAGAGGTGAAAACTAACTCACCAGGCAAATCGTCATTGGCAACGAAACCGATTGCTGGTGGTCCCAAAGAAAAAGAGAGCGCTCCTACACCTTCGGACAAGCTGAGACTTTTCCTTGATGCCATAAGAGCCAATAAAATTCCCGAAACTGAGGATAAACCCAAACTGGTTAACTCACAAACTTTGGATTCCTTTATCACAAAACCTCTACAAATGCCTGATGTAACCTCAGGTACTCCAGGCAATAATGGGCCACCTTCACGTCGGCGCCCCAAATCTTCGGGCAGTAGTCAAAGCAATACACCCACCACCACATCTACACAGAATAGCAATACATCCAACTCAAAGTTAGAACATTCCCTAACCACATCGGAAAGTTTTCATCAAATATCCGATAATCTAAGGCTAATGTCTGAAGACCTTAAAGCTCTAAGTCCCAGTAAGGTAGTCAACTCACATAGTTCGAATAGCCTTAAAGCTTTAGCGGCACCAAATAATTCCTCAGATTTACGTATATTGTCCACATCACCCTTAAGTACATCACCTTCCAATAGAAGTGTAGTTGGAAGTGGTGGTCCACCTGCAGGTGGGGGTGGTGGTGGAGCTATGGCCCATTTGGCCTCGCATAATTCACAGTTTCCTACATCGAACAGTAACAGTTCCATATCAAGTCTGGCCAATTCCACAAATACACAAACCACTTCGTCGGCCACTTCCACCCCTTCCACAGCTCCGCTTATGACAGATTTCAATGAAATCCTTGATAGTTTCCAACAAATGGCTGACAAATATAAATCAAAAGGTTCCTATGATTACTTACGCAAGTGTTCCGATGCATTACGTCAACATTCCCAGCAACTTAAGCAACAGCAACAATTACGACAACAACAGCTACAGGCCAACAATGGTGGTGCATATGCATCCTCGGCAGCCGCATTGGCCGCTTTAGAAGATAGCACTTCAACGCCAGGATCAATAAGGGAAGCTGTACAGAATTTACTTATGCAACCACGTAATGGTTTTCAAATACTTGATGATAGGATGCGTTTGTTTATCGATATCATCGATAGCCAGGACAAGCTAAGTCAGGTAAGTGAAGGGAGACTAGTTGTAGACATTCAGGGATAGAAATAGAAATAATTTTATAAAAATAAAAATTTTAACAAAATTTTCTACAGAAATAAAATTTTGACAAAATTTCCTAAAGAAATAACATTTTGACAAAATTTTCTAAAGAAATAAAATGTTGACAAAATTTTCTACAGAAATAAAATTTTGACAAAATTTTCTATAGAACTAAAATTTTGAGAAAATTTTCTATAGAAATTAAATTTTGAGACATTTTACTATAGAAATAAAATTTTGACAAAATTTTCTATAGAAATAAAATTTTGACAAAATTTTTTACAGAATTAAAATTTTTGAAAAATTTTCTACGGAAACAAAATTTTGACAAAATTTTCTATAGAACTAAAATTTTCTATAAAAATAAAATTTTCTATAGATATAAAATTTTGACAAAATTTTTTACAGCATTAAAATTTTGAGCAAATTTTCTACAGAAATAAAATTTTGACAAAATATTCTATAGAAATAAAATTTTTAAAAATTTTTCTATAGAAATAAAATTTTGATAATATTTTATAAAGAAACAACATCTTGAGAAAATTTTCTATAAACAAAAATATTTTAGAATCTTGACAAAATTTTCTATATAAATAAACTGTTTAAAAAATGTTCTAAAGAAATACAATTTTGACACAAATTTCTTTAGAAATAAAATTTTGACAACATTTTCTATAGAAATAAAATTGTGACAAATTTTTCTATATATATAAATTTTTTACAAAATTTTCTGCAGAATTAAAATATTGAGAATATTTTCTACAGAAATAAAATTTTATCAACATTTTCTAACGAAATAAAATTTTGACAAAATTTTCTATAGAAATAAAATGTTGACAAAATTTTCTATAGAAATAAAATTTTGCGAAATTTTTCTACAGAAATAAAATTTTTAGAAAATTTTCTATAGAAATAAAATTTTGCGAAAATTTACTATAGAAATAAAATTTGGACAAAATTTTCTATAGAAATAAAATGTTGACAAAATTTTCTATTGAAATAAAATTTTGCGAAATTTTTCTATAGAAATAAAATTAGACAAAATTTTCTATAGAAATAAAATTTGAGAAAATTTTCTAATATAATAAAATTTTGATAAAATTTACTATATAAGTAAAATTTTGACAAAATTATCTGTCGACATAAAATTTTGACAAAATTTTCTGTAGACATAAAATCTTGACAACTTTTTCTATAAAAATTAAATTTTTGACAAATTTTTTAAAGAAATACAATTTTGAGAAGATTTCCTATAGAAATGAAATTTTGAGAAAGAATTTTTGACAAAATTTTCTATATAAATAAAATGTTGACAAAATTTTCTATTATTGAGAATATTTTCTACAGAAATAAAATTTTATCAAAATTTTCTATAGAAATAAAATTTTCTATTATTGAGAAAATTTTCTATAGAAATAAAATTTTGACAAAATTTTCTATAGAAATTAATTTTGAGAAAATTTTCTATAGAAATAAAATTTAAAGAAAATTTTCTTTAGGAATAAAATTTTGAGAAAATTTACTATAGAAATAAAGTTTTTGAGAAAATTTTCTAAAGAAATAAAATTTTGAGACAATTTTCTAAAGAAATAATTTTTTTTTAGAAAATTTACTATAGAAATAAAATTTTGGGATCATTTTCTATAGAAACAAAATTTTGATAAAATTTTCTATATAAAATAAATGTTGACGAAATTTTCTATAAAAATCCAATTTTAACAAAATTTTCTATACAAATAATATTTTGTGAAAATTTTCTATAAAAATAAAATTTTGACAAAATTTTCTATAGAAATAAAATGTTGACACAATTTTCTATAGAAATAAAATTTTGACAAAATTTTCTATAGAAATAAAATTTTGACACAATTTTCTATAGAAATAAAATTTTGACAAAATTTTCTATGGAAATAAAATGTTGACAAAATTTTCTAAAAAAAAATAAAATTTTGATAAAATTTTCTATAGAAATTAATTTTGAGAAAATTTTCTATAGAATTAAAATTTTGGTAAAATTTTCTATAGAAATAAAATTTTGATAAAATTTTCTATAAAGATAAAATTTTGACAAAATTTTCTACAGAATTAAAATATTGAGAATATTTTCTACACAAATAAAATTTTATCAACATTTTCTATAGAAATAAAATTTTGACAAAATTTGCTATAGAAATAAAATGTTGACTAAATTTTCTATAGAAAAAAAATTTTGCGAAATTTTTCTACAGAAATACAATTTTGACAAAATTTGCTAAAGACTTAAAATTTTTAAAAATTTTTCTATAGAAATAAAATTTTTAAAAAATTTTCTATAGAAATAAAATTTTGACACAATTTTCTATAAAAATAAAATGTTGACAAAATTTTCTATAAAAATAAAATTTTGACAAAATTTTCTATAGATATAAAATTTTGACACAATTTTCTATAGAAATAAAATGTTGACACAATTTTCTATAGAAATAAAATGTTGACAAAATTTTCTATAAAAATAAAATTTTGACAAAATTTCTATAGAAATAAAATTTTGACAAAATTTTCTATGCAATTAAAGTTTTGCGAATTTTTTTATAGAAATACAATTTTGATCAAAATTTCCTATAAAAATAAAATTTTGACAAAATTTTGTATAGAAATACAATTTTAACAAAATTTTCTATAGAAATACAATTTTAACAAAATTTTCTATAGAAATAAAATTTTGAAAAAGTTTTCTATAGAAATAAAATTTTGACAAAATTTTCTATAAAATAAAATTTTGACAAAATTTTTTATAGAAATAAAATTTTGACAAAATTTTTCTATAGAAATAAAATTTTGACAAAATTTTCTATAGAAAAAAAATTTTGACAAAATTTTTTATAGAAGTAAAGCTTTGCGATTTTTTTATAGAAATAAAATTTTGACAAAACTTTCTATAGAAATACAATTTTAACACACTTTTCTATAGAAATAAAATTTTTTAACAGTTTTCTATAGAAATAAAATTTTTAAAAAATTTCTATAGAAATAAAATTTTGAAAAAATTTTCTAGAGAAATAAAATTTAAAAAAAAAATTCTATAGAAATAAAATTTTGAAAAAATTTTCTATAGAAATAAAATTTTGAAAAAATTTTCTATAGAAATAAAATATTGACGAAATTTTCTATAGAAATAAAGTTTTTACAAAATTTTCTATTGAAATGAAAATTTGACAAACTTTTCTATATAAAATCTTGACAAAATTTTCTATAGAAATAAAATTTTGGAAATTTTTCTATTAAGATAATTTCATTGGCTCACTTTTGATGAAATTTTTCAGTGTGTATTGGGCATTCCGCCTTAATAACTATGCTGATATTGCTCTGGCTTGCCATAGTGTATATTAATGCACAACGTTAAGCGTTCGCTGCCATGGAAATGAGTCTGACTATTGTATACCCACCATAAACGCAGTGTCGCCAAAGGGATAATATCAACCCTCATCCTTTTGCCTTTTAGTGATTTACGAATTTCGACTGTGTTTGTGTTTACGGCTCATGTTTACAAATTAAGATGATTGGTCTCGTTAATCAGTGATAAGGTAAACTACCGCAACATATCCACAGTAACAAATACCGATTTTGCACATGCCAACATTTCGAGGTGGCCAATAATGAGTGTGGCCGCTTGTAATGTCCTTTGTTATTACGAACGTGAGTTCGGATAAATTATGATCATTATTCAATTACACGATGGAATAATTGTATCCTTCGGTTATCCTGGATAGATAGTGGACAGTGGAGAGTTATGGATTTCAATTGAATTATGGGTGCTTTGAATTTATGAACTAAAGATAAACGGATGATTTAAACGAAATATTTACATTTTTTTCTCATCGAATAATGGTTCACAACGAATATTGCTATAGTGATAAAATTTAATTCACATTTAACTATAATTAATGTCTAATTTAATTTTAACTAAAATTAAATTTAAATTAAAATTAAAATTAAAATTAAATTTAAAATTGATATTTAATTAAAATTAAAGTAAAAATTAATTAAAATTAAATCGGAATTAAATTTTAATTTTAATTAAATTTAAATTTTATTTTTAAATTTAATTTATTTTTAATTTCAATTCAATTTATATTTAAATTTAATTAAAATTAAAATTGAAATTTAAAATTTTTTTATTTATTTAAAATTAAAATTTAAATATTTTACTTCAAAAATCAAATTTTTGTTTTAAATTCTATACAAATTGGGTGGTGACTTCACAAATAATTTAAATTTAAATTATTTGCGAAAACATCACCCAAACTATATAGGAATTAAAATAAATTTAAATTTATATTATTTGTGAAACCATCACCCAAATTATATTGAAATTAAAATAAAATTTTGATTATTGAAGTAATATGTTTAAATTTTAATTACATTTTAATTTTAATTTTAGTTTTAATTTTATATTATTTTTAATTTCAATTTTAATGTAATTTTGTCTTTAATTTTAATTTCAATTTTAATTTAGTTATAATTTTATTTTACTTCAACAATCTAAATTTTAAATTAATTTCTATATAATTTGGTTGATGGTTTCACAAATAAACCATATGGGTCAAATAGATATCCCTTATTTTATAAATTTAATTTTTATTGAATTTCCAGTTAATTTTACTTTAAGTTTAGTTTGAACCTAATTTTATTTTTATTCAAGTTAAGTTGTATTTATAGTTTTATTTAAATTTTAAAGTAATTTAATGAATTCTTAATTTACTTGCATTTTTATTTTATATTAATAATTTAATTTTATTTGAATGTGAATTTACTTTTATTTTAATTTTGAATAATTTTTTTAAATAATTTCTATTTAATGTGAGTAATGGTTTCACAAATAAATATAAAAGCGAAATAATTTTTTTCTCATTTAATTTTATAAATCTAGTTTTTATATAGTTTAAGTTTAGTTTGAACTTAATTTAATTTTCAATTTAATTTTAATTCAAGTTGTATTTTTTATTTAGTTTCATTTCGAGTTTAATTCTATGCTCATTTAATTGTAATTTATATTTTATTTAAATTTAGTTTGAAACTAAATTTAATTTAATTTTAAGTTAAGCTGAATTTTATTTTTATTTAAATTTTACTTTTAATATATAAAATCTATTTTTTTTTTTTAAGAAATAAAATTTTGACAAAATTTTCTATAGAAATAAATTTTTGACAAAATTTTCTATAGAAATAAAATTTTGACAAAATTTTCTATAGAAATAAAATTTAATTTTATAAATTTTAATTTTATAAATTTAGTTTTTATTTAATTTCGAAATAATTTAAGTTTAGTTTGAACTTAATTTCATTTTCAATTTAATTTTAATTCAAGTTGTATTTTATATTTAGTTTTATGTCGAGTTTAATTCTATGTTCATTTAATTGTAATTTAAATTTTATTTAAATTTAGTTTGAAACTAATTTTAATTTAATTTTAATTTAAGCTGAATTTTATTTTTATTGCAATTTTACTTTCAACATATGAAATCGAATTCTGTTTTTTTTTTTTTTTGTAAAACATGGTTATTTTTAGGCTAACATATTTCGCTCACATATCACTATTAATTTTGTAGGACACCTTCTTAGGATTATTATAATTATTTCGATTATAAAATAAAAAGTAAAAAATTAAAACCATTGATTGATATTGATAACCATGTATGTGTGTTCCATATACGGTATGAAAAAGTACCCAGGAAATGCTTCGTATTTCAGGATATAAAAGACTAGCAGAGAATATAAACAAATGTCTACAGTTATAGCCTCAAGAGACTATAGCATATCTGGGTTATATGCAAGTGAATGATATGTCTATGTATGTGTCCGTAGACGGATACGGAAGCCAATAAATGTACACAACACACTCACACAGAGGAAAATGAAGTTGATTAAAATTTACCAGAATGTCGATGATGTGAATGATGTTGGCTGTTGGATGATATTCACATCAGCACTGTATCACTCAGCAACACATTACGATACTGATGAGAGGCTGATTAAATTTATATCTTAACTTAATTTTAAAATGGGCCACAACGATTCCTTGCCACAAGTGTATGCTGATAGATAATCAAAGAGAAAGTGGAATTGGTTCGTTCACACTCACACACACACACACACACACACACATCCTTTTCACAGTATTTTTCAGCTCGAGAAGCAATTCAGTTTAGCAAAGTAAGGCAATCACATGGAAAGATTTTAACCCAAATATTCATTGGTTGTAGTGGAACGGGGAGGTTGGCCAAAACCAAGAGATTTTGGGGTTTTCTTGTAATTAATTTGGGTTTAATAAAACCTACCAAAAAATTTCCAATTTATTTAATTGCCTCTTGAGTATTGGCATGTTGGTATAGGAAACGATAAAGGAAACTTTCCTTGCAGGTGCCTGGTGGAAGCTAAAGTTTTCCTAAATAATGTGAATGACATCATTCGAAGTCTAACAAATTTGTGTTTGTGTAGAGAACATAACTTAATCGGTATTTTAGTTGTTTTCAATTTAGTTTCATCTTTGACACCTACCTGTGTTGTCTATATCTAAAATTATCTTTTCGTCCTCCTCCTGCACCACCACCAGCAAACTCAACGGTCGATCCTAAAACCTCATAATTACATAGAAATGCAAATTTATCCCCAGGTATTTAAGTGAATTAGCTTTATTTGACAAAATGTTACCACCTTCGAAGAAGAGTATACTCACCTAGGCCATCCCAGGGAGGGGAGTATGGAAGGCTTTCACCCAATCCCCGCTACTGTAACTCTACCCAAGAAAATCTCTACGTTTTGTTGTGGCCTACCTTTTGGGGCCATAAAATTCCAAATTTGCAATGAAGTGATTAAAGATTAGTATTTAGGATTGTAAATATTCTACTAAGCCTCTGGATGTATCTCAATTTACATAAAATTGTACTTTGACAGCATGAACATCATCATTTCACCGGAGACTAGCAAACAAGACAATAATAACGAGTCAAAATGCAAATATCGTTCGTGGGTTATTAGCTAGGCTTACAGATATCAATTAGTGAAAACATGGAAATTGCTAAGAGAAAACTCTTGGGATGAAATGAAAGAGAGATAGCAAGAAAGAAAATATTTAGGAAATTTTAATTAGATATTAAATATGAGAAAATTAACATTTACGAAAATATATTTGAAAATTTATTAAAAACTTTGAAATATTTTCTTTTTTATTTTCTCAATAGAAATCCTATTATATTTATACAAAAAAAAAATAAAATTTATTTTTAAAAAAATTATTATAAACAATTTAAATGGAAAAATCTTTTTGAGAACCAATTGAAAGAAAAAAAAATTGGCTTAAAATTATTTTTATAATTTTTTAGAAGCGAAATTTTTATTAAAAAAAAAATATTCCTAAAATCCTGATAGGGAATTGATTTGAAAAATATATATACATGTTTTTTTTTCTCCGAAATTTCTGTTTAAAAAATTGGAAGGAAAATATTTAGGAAATTTTAATTAGAGATTTAATATGGGAATATTAACATTTACGAAAATATATTTGGAAATTTAATGAAAACTTTAGTTTATAATATTGAAATATTTTTATTTTTCTTAAGAAAAATCCTATTATATATATACAAAAAAATTAAAACAAAAATACAAAATTTCTTTAAAAAAATGTTGTATACAATTTAAAAGAAAACATTTTTTTGAGAACAAATTGCAAGAAAAACATTTAAAATTATTTTTATAATTTTTTGCAAGAGAAATACTATTAAAGAAAATAATCCGAAAATCCTGATAGTGAATTGATTTGAAAAATATATAAAATTTTTTTCTCCGAAATTTCTGTTTAACAAATTATCAAAACCTTTTAGAAGAACAAAAAAAGATTTTTTCGAATTTAAAAAAAAAAGACAAACTATGGTTTTGAAATTTTTTTCAAATATGCTTTTTATACCCTCCACCATAGGATGGGGGTATATTAACTTTGTCATTCCGTTTGTAACACATCTAAATATTGCTCTAAGACCCCATAAAGTATATATATTCTGGGTCGTGGTAAAATTCTGAGTCGATCTGAGCATGTCCGTCCGTTCGTCTGTTGAAATCACGCGATTTGAAACTTGGCACAAGTAGTTGTATTGATGTAGGTCGGATGGTATTGCAAATGGGCCATATCGGTCCACTTTTACGTATAGGCCCCATATAAACGAACCCCCAATTTGGCTTGCGATTGCTCTAAGAGAAGCAAATTTCATCCGATCCGGCTGAAATTTGGTACATGGTGTAAGTATATGGTCTCTAGCAACCATGCAAAAATTGGTCCATATCGGTCCACTTTTACGTATAGCCCTCATATAAACCGATCCCCCTATTTGGCTTGCGGAGCCTCTAAGAGAACCAAATTTCATCCGATCCGGCTGAAATTTGGTACATGGTGTTGGTATATGTCATGCCAAAAGTGGTCCATATCGGTCCATAATTATATATAGCCCCCATATAAGCCGATCCCCAGATTTGGCTTACAGAGCCTCTTAGAGGAGCAAAATTCATCCGATCCGGTTGAAATTTGGTACGTGGTGTTAGTACATGGTATCTAACAACCATGCAAGAATTGGTCCATATCGGTCCATAATTATATATAGCCCCCATATAAATCGATCCCCAGATTTGTCCTCCGGAGCCTCATGGAGGAGCTAAATTTATCCGATCCGGTTGAAATTCGGAACATGGTGTTAGAATGTGGTCTCTAACAAACACGCAAGAATTGGTCCATATCGGTCCATAATTATATATAGCCCCCCATATAAACCGTTCCCCAGATTTGATTTCCAGAGCCTCTTGGAGGAGCAAAATTCATCCGATCCGGTTGAAATTTGCAACGTGGTGTTAGTATAAGGCCGCTAATAGCCATGCCAAAATTGGTCCATACCGGTCCATAGTTATATATAGCCGATACCCAATCGCACAAAAATTGGTCCATATCGGTTCATAATCATGGTTGCCACTCGAGCCAAAAATAATCTACCAAAATTTTATTTTTATAGAAAACATTGTCAAAATGTTATTTCTATAGAAAAAATTTTCAAAATTGTATTGCTATAGAAAATATTGTCAAAATGTTATTTCTATAGAAAAATTTGTCAAAATTGTATTGCTATAGAAAATTTTGTCAAAATTTTATTTCTATAGAAAATTTTGTCAAAATTTTATTTTTATAGAAAATTTTGTCAAAATTTTATTTCTAGAGAAAATTTTGTCAAAATTTTATTTCTATAGAAAATTTTGTCAAAATTTTATTTCTATAGAAAATTTGTTCAAAATTTTATTTATTTATTTTGTCAAAATTTTATTTCTATAGAAATTTCTTTTCAAATTTAATTTCTATAGAAAATTTTTTCCAAATTTTACTTCTATAGAAAATGTCAACATTTTATTTTGTCAAAATTTTATTTCTATAGAAACTTTAAACTTAATTATATACGTATTTAATCGGTCTTTTTAGTTTAATATATACCACGTATGGACTATGTGGTATATATTACGGTGTTAGGAAGTCTTAAGATACCTTGCCATCGGCAAGTGTTACCGCAACCCAAGTAATTCGATTGGGGATGACAGTCTTCAGTAGAAGTTTCTACGCAATCCCTGGTGGAGGGTATATAAGCTTCGGCCTGGCCGAACTTATGGCCGTATATACTTGTTTTATGTACCCTATTAAAGGAAATATTCGGATAATTTTTATTTGGTATTAAATATGGGAATGTAAATTTACAGAAAGTTCTATTTATGTCTGAAGATTTCCTCTTAAAAATATTATCAAAAAATTATCGAAAAATATCCATTTTACGAATTAACTGAAACACAATACATTTTAAATTTTTTTTTTTTTTTTTGAAGAAATAAGGAGAAAAAAAATGTTTGCGAAAATAAAAATTCCTTCAAAAATATTATGAAAATTTTTTAGAAAACAAAAACATTTTTGCGAAGTTATAGAAAGTCAAACCATATATATTTATCAAAAGAGAAATTTGCTTTTTTAATTTTTGCAGCGTTACACCCTATTAAAGGACTTATTCAGTTAATTTTAATTTGGTATTAAATATGGGGATGCAAATTCGCAAAAAAAATTTTTTGCGATTTATATAAAATTTCTCTTACAAAATATTATTAACAATTCTTCGTGAAAAACCTTTTGCGAATTAATTGAAAGACAAGCCTTTGGCTTAAAACTAATTAGAAAAAAAATACAAAACAATTTTTCTAAAAAATGAATATTGTTAAAGAAAATATTCTGAAGATCCTAATTAGGGATTAAATGTGGTATATTAAAATACGTAGAGATTTTTTTCTTAAATTTTTTTTTTGCATTGATATAATAAAAATCTAATATTTAAATAAATTATATAATTTAATTAATATGAATTTTCTATGACTTAAATCTAATTGATTTAAATTAATTTAATCATAATAAAATAAATTGCATACCCAGAGAAGGAATATGATCACCTCAAAGATGTTTTAAGAGCAAAATGCTATTTTTGGGAAAATGCTATTTTCGCTACTATGTTATTTTCTCGGAAATCATGTATCTGATTTCGGCAAGCAGGTTATATTTGACGAGAAAATAACAGTTTAGTGACAAACATGTTACATGGTCACCATACAAAAATAACATTTTGCTCTTGAAACATGTTTGAGGTGATCATATTCCTTCTCTGCGTGCATTAATATAAATTAATTCAATTAAAACCGCACACCCATATACTCTCTATATGAGCTTTATCCTTTTTCCAAACTTAGCTCCATAATTATTTGTTCTTAGCAAATGATATATATTTTTCATTAAATTCATTCATTCCATAGATCTCCTTTCCGTTCTCGAACAAACCTCATCATTTTCATTACGAAAATAAAAATTGTAATGAATACCTAATTTTTATCCTGCTCTGATTGTGACACAATCCTCTATCATTGTCATCATCAGCTATCATAAACACCAAAACTTCACCCATTATGGCAAAAATAATCCATTTCGCGGTTTCCATTATTTCAACGTTCCATGTGATAACACACAGAGTCTGGTGGGAATCCATTGAGAATCACAAAACTCTCGCTCTCTCTCTCTCTCTCTCTCTAGAGGAGTCAGTTATTCTTCTTGCCGCAAAAATTCAATTCATTAGCAATGAAATTTCAGTTATTTGGATATACGTACAACAATCATCACTCTGGGAAAGCTGCAAAATGTTATTCATATTTCCTTTTATTTCGAAAGAGGCGAACAAGTGTCATTTGTTGCCAATCGTATTCATTTTTATTAATGGTCACATCATAAATCATGATTAGCCCTCTTCCAAAAATGCCAGAAAACAAAAAAACAAACAAAAATGAGGACAAGCAAAGCCGCAAGGCTTTGTTGGTATGGGTGAACGACCGCACAAGAGAAGGAAGTCTATTTTGCATTCTGACAACGAAATGAGCTAGATACTACTGGCCTACGTTGATGGCTGGATAACAACAATGCTTGAATTCATATTTCGTCTACCACTGCTACTACTGTGCTATTCTGTGGTTGCTCGTTTCCATAAAGTCTGGCATACAGGACAATGGAATTTTTAAAATGATGAACGCAAAGGCGAATGTAAGTGACGGTTAGACATAGCATAGCAGTCAGCAGGACATGGCCAAATATAAACACAGGACAAAAGCTTATCATCAGCGACATCATAATATTCATCAGCACCTATCAGTGGCTACAACCTCGTTTCAAATCAACATTTACGTCAAGCAGTTGTTGCCTGTCGACAGTTATCACCACCAATGAAATTGGATGGCTCTTCACTTAATTTTTGAAAAGGATGGGCCTTTTTTGGTGATTCATGAAAACGAGACTGCTCCATTTTTGGTTTAAGTAAACATATAGAGAAATGCCAGGAAAAAAGTTATGGTGCTTTAAATAGTTTTTATTTTTGTTTTTTTTTTTTTTTACAAATTCACATTAAAATCGTTTTCATTTTAAAAAGATATAGAAATTTCGTTACAATTTTATTTGATTTTCATTAGAATATCATTGCTAAGTTCTTTGAAAACTATGCGAGATTTACAAAAATTTTAAAAAAAAAATTTCAAATGAATTTCTAATATATTGTATACGAATTTTAATAAAATTTAAACCAAATTCAAATAAAATTCTAATGAACTTTTTTGAATTTACAATGAAAATCAAATAAAATAAAACAATAAACACTTCAATAAAAATAGGATAATTTTAAAAACAATTCAAGGGTTTTTCCAAAAAAAAAAAAAAAACAACAACTAAATTTTAAACCAAATTCAAATGAAATTCTAATGCATTTTTCGTGAATTTAAATGAATGAAATGAAAATCAAATAAAATAAAAAATAAAGACTCCAATAAAAATAGGATAATTTTAAAAGCAATTCAAGAGTTTTTCCAAAAAAAAAAATCATTTAGTCGATTTCTCTATGCGAAAAGAAGGTTTTGCATTTGAAATGGAATTAAAATGCAATTCTAATGGACTTCAAATAAAATGTGAAGGAATTCAAATAAAGTTATAATTCAATTCAAAATTTAAATCAAAGTCTAACAGCATTGAAATGCATTTTAAATGATATGTAATGAATTCCATATGCAATTCTAAATTCAATTTCAAATAAATCAATTTCAAAAAAAAAAAAATTGGTGTCCAAATGGTGTCAATTTTTGGTTTAAGTAAACATATAGAGAAATACCAGGAAAAAAGTTATGGTACTTTAAACAGTTTTTTTTTTACAAATTCACATTAAAATCGTTTTCATTTTAAAAAGATATGGACAGTTCGTTACAACTTTATTTGATTTTCATTAGAATATCATTGCTAAGTTCTTTGAAAACTATGCGAGATTTAAAAAAAATACATTAAAATTTCTTTTGAATTTATATTGAAAAATTTATATTGAAAAACATCAAATGAAATTTTAAAAAAATTTCAAATGAATTTCTAATATATTGTATACGAATTTTAATAAAATTTAAACCAAATTCAAATAAAATTCTAATGAATTTTTATTGAATTTACAATGAAAATCAAATAAAATAAAACAATAAACACTTCAATAAAAATAGGATAATTTTAAAAACAATTCAAGGGTTTTTCCAAAAAAAAAAAAAAAACAACAACTAAATTTTAAACCAAATTCAAATGAAATTCTAATGCATTTTTCGTGAATTTAAATGAATGAAATGAAAATCAAATAAAATAAAAAATAAAGACTCCAATAAAAATAGGATAATTTTAAAAGCAATTCAAGAGTTTTTCCAAAAAAAAATCATTTAGTCGATTTCTCATATTCGAAAAGAAGGTTTTGCATTTGAAATGGAATTAAAATGCAATTCTAATGGACTTCAAATAAAATGTGAAGGAATTCAAATAAAGTTATAATTCAATTTAAAATTTAAATCAAAGTCTAACAGCATTGAAATGCATTTTAAATGATATGTAATGAATTCCATATGCAATTCTAAATTCAATTTCAAATAAATCAATTTCAAAAAAAAAAAAAAAATTGGTGTCCAAATGGTGTCCATTTTTGGTTTAAGTAAACATATAGAGAAATTCCAGGAAAAAAGTTATGGTACTTTAAACAGTTTTTTTTTTACAAATTCACATTAAAATCGTTTTCATTTTAAAAAGATATGGAAATTTCGTTACAATTTTATTTGATTTTCATTAGAATATCATTGCTAAGTTCTTTGAAAACTATGCGAGATTTAAAAAAATACATTAAAATTTCTTTTGAATTTATATTGAAAAATTTATATTGAAAAACATCAAATGAAATTTTAAAAAAATTTCAAATGAATTTCTAATATATTGTATACGAATTTTAATAAAATTTAAACCAAATTCAAATAAAATTCTAATGAATTTTTATTGAATTTACAATGAAAATCAAATAAAATAAAACAATAAACACTTCAATAAAAATAGGATAATTTTAAAAACAATTCAAGGGGTTTTCCAAAAAAAAAAAAAAAAAAAAACAACTAAATTTTAAACCAAATTCAAATGAAATTCTAATGCATTTTTCGTGAATTTAAATGAATGAAATGAAAATCAAATAAAATAAAAAATAAAGACTCCAATAAAAATAGGATAATTTTAAAAGCAATTCAAGAGTTTTTCTTTTGCGAAAAGAAGGTTTTGCATTTGAAATGGAATTAAAATGCAATTCTAATGGACTTCAAATAAAATGTGAAGGAATTCAAATAAAGTTATAATTCAATTCAAAATTTAAATCAAAGTCTAACAGCATTGAAATGCATTTTAAATGATATGTAATGAATTCCATATGCAATTCTAAATTCAATTTTAAATAAATCAATTTCAAAAAAAAAAAAAAATTGGTGTCCAAACTTTATATCAACTAGAAATTTATTTTAAATTCATTTGAATTTCATTGAAAATTTATTACAATTTTAGGGGAATATTGTCGCAATTTTATATGAAAGCCATTTGTTTAAGCTTAGGTGTATCGAGAGATGAAGTCTGGAGAGATGGAATTCACTCTTACCAACCTCTGGAGTGATAGTGGACTGTATAGGGAATAGGCCTCTGGAATTTACTTCCCACCAGCAGGGACTATAACAAAAGGGTGAGGAGATCAACCATGGAATGTTTTGCCAAACATGATATCTCAGGGAAGAGTTATTATGGGCAAGTCAACCAAAAAGACAAAAAAGGAATATTTAATTTGATTTTAATTAGAATATCATTGGAAATGTATTTGAAATCCATTCATGTTTCAGATAAAATACACTAACATTTCGTTTTATTTGATTTTGAAAACCATTTAAATCATATCAAAGATCCATTAGAAATTTATTTGAAAGCCATTTCAATTTCTTTAAAAATTATTAGTATTTTAATGGAATATCGTTGGAATTGTATATGAATTTCATTTATTTTAAATCGATTCAAAATATAGGAATCCACCGTAGTACATTAGCAAACATACCCTCCTTATATGCAAAGGGTCATTGGTTTTGTCCCTATTTTGACTAAACACCAAAAATATTTTAATGGATATTTTATCACTCTCAGTAATAATGGTAACATATTTGTGAGTATTAAAGCTTCTCTAAGTGGTTTTAACGGCTAATGTATATTTTGAAATTTCATTTATATTTCATTAGAATTTCCTAAGAAATTTATTCAGAATTTAATTTGATATTTATTATAATTTCTTTTGGAATTAATTGGAATTGGAATAGGATTTTCATAAGAATTTCAATTGACATTTATTAAAATATTATATTAAAATCATTAGTTTTCATTTGAAATTGATTGGAGTGTTTTTTTTTAATTTTTTGGTATTTTATATGAATTTCATTACATTTCATTTACAATTCATTTGTTATTCATGCCATTAAAATTCAGTTTAAATTTTATTAGAATTTATATATTATATTAGAAATTCATTTGAAAATGTTTCAAAATTCAATTGATGTTCATTAGAATTGCATTCGAAATTCATTGGAAATTAATTTGAAAGAATTTGGATTATGACAAATTGGCTGATTTTGTTTTTTGAATAACTTATGAAGTACTTTTAAAAATACTTTATTTTTATTGGAATTTTTGTTTTTTATTTAATTTGAATTTCATTTGAATTTTATGGGAGTTTTTTTGTTTTATACCCTTCACCACTACTGTGGTACAGGGTATAATAAGTTTGTGCATTTGTATGTAACGCCAAGAAATAATTGTCATAGACCCATCTTTTAGTATACCGATCGGCTTAGAATTAAATTCTGGGTCGATTTAGCGATGTCCGTCTGTCTGGCTGTCTGTCCGTCCGTCTGTCTGTATACACGCAGAGAAGGAATATGATCACCTCAAACATGTTTCAAGAGCAAAATGTTATTTTTGTACGGTGACCATGTAACATGTTTGTCATTAAAATGTTATTTTCTCGTCAAATATAACCTGCTTGCCAAAATCAGATACATGATTTCCAAGAAAAGAACATGGTTGCGAAAACCATGTTACATGGTCACCACCCAAAAATAACATTTTGCTCTTAAAACATGTTTGAGGTGATCATATTCCTTCTCTGGGTGTATGTAATTTTGTGCACAAAGTACAGGCCTCAGTTTAAGTCCGATCGTCCTCAAATTTGACATAACATCTTTCTTTGGGTCGAAGACAATCGCTATTGATTTTGGAAAAAATCGGTTCAGATTTAGATATAGCTGCCATATATAGTTATCACCGATTTGATCATAATTCACGTATTTATGAACCTACGTTCTTCAAATTTTGTACATCTGAATGTTTTGCCAGTCCCGTAAAAACTGCCAAATATCAGCTAAATCGATTCAGATTTAAATATAGCTCCCATATATATATATATATATATATATATATATATATATATATATATATATATATATATATATATATATATATATATATATATATATATATATATATATATATATATATATATATATATATATATATATATATATATATATATATATATATATATACATATATATATATACATTAGTAAACATACTACTGCACTACAGTCAAATTTGGGGTTCCAATGACGTGGGAACTACATAAATTTATGAACCAAAATGGAATGATATGGTTGTAAGTTAAAATCTATGAATTAATGGTAATGGGTACACATATATTTTATGGGGCCCAGACATGCATCAATTATTCTAAGCTATTGCTAGAGCCTCGCATTAGTAGCAGGATATACTCAAGGATAAATCAAAAATATCATCCAATCTACAGAGAATAGTTTTAAGGCAAATAACATGTCTCTACTTCACTCACTCCATTTCAAAGAGCTTCCGTTACTCATTGTACAACGACAATCATTTTTGTAGCAGTCATTTCCTAAGGACCAAATATTGCGTGTGGGGGTTGGGGAGTTTTGAGAGTTTGTCGTTTGTTTTCTTCTGTAATTCACTTTTATGCAGTTTTTGTTACAATTTGAATTATATATATATATATATATATATATATATATATATATATATATATATATATATATATATATATATATATATATATATATATATATATATATATATATATATATATATATATATATATATATATATATATATATATATATATATATATATATATATATATATATATATATATATCTGTCGTCCGATTTGGACTTATATGGCCCCAAAAGCCAGAGTTTTGGCCTGAGTTGCTTCCAATTTTTCACAACAAGTACGTTTAATAGTATCGTTAAGGGTGCTTAATTTTGTTAAAATCGGTTCCGATTTAGAAATAGCTCCCATATATGTCTTTCGTCCGATTTGGATTTATATGGCCTCAAAAGAAAAAGAGTTTTGCCCTCAGTTGCTTGATATTTAGCACAAGGAGTACGTTTTATAGTATCGTTAATTGTGCAAAATTTAGTTGAAGTCGGTTCAGATTTAGATATAGCTGCCATATATATCATTCGCCCGATTTGGACTAATATGCCCACAGAGGCAAAAGTGCTACTCTGATTTACGTGAAATTTTGCAGAGGGAGTAGAATTGAACTTGAAACTTTGCACAGGGAGTAGAATTAAAGTTCTGCATATGCGTGTTTATTTTGGTTGAAATCGGTTCAGATTTTGATATAGCTCTCATATAAAGGGTGATTCTTTTGAGGTTAGGATTTTCATGCATTAGTATTTGACAGATCACGTGGGATTTCAGACATGGTGTCAAAGAGGAAGATGCTCAGTATGCTTTGACATTTCATCATGAATAGACTTACGATCTGCCACAACGTCGAATTTTCAGTGAATGGGCCCTAGAAAAGTTGGCAGAAAATCCGCTTTTTTATCGACAAATTTTGTTCAGCGATGAGGCTCATTTCTGGTTAAATGGCTACGTAAATAAGCAAAATTGCCGCATTTGGAGTGAAGAGCAACCAGAAGCCGTTCAAGAACTGCCCATGCATCCCAAAAAATGCACTGTTTGGTGTGGTTTGTACGCTGGTAGAATCATTGGACCGTATTTTTTCAAAGATGCTGTTGGACGCAACGTTACGGTGAATGGCGATCGCTATCGTTCGATGCTAACAAACTTTTTGTTGCCAAAAATGGAAGAACTGAACTTGGTTGACATGTGGTTTCAACAAGATGGCGCTACATGCCACACAGCTCGCGATTCTATGGCCATTTTGAGGGAAAACTTCGGAGAACAATTCATCTCAAGAAATGGACCGGTAAGTTGGCCACCAATATCATGCGATTTGACGCCTTTAGACTATTTTTTGTGGGGCTACATCAAGTCTAAAGTCTACAGAAATAAGCCAGCAACTATTCCAGCTTTGGAAGACAACATTTCCGAAGAAATTCGGGCTATTCCGGCCGAAATGCTCGAAAAAGTTGCCCAAAATTGGACTTTCCGAATGGACCACCTAAGACGCAGCCGCGGTCAACATTTAAATGAAATTATCTTCAAAAAGTAAATGTCATGTGTATGGATTCATATAGCATCCAACACATTGGACGGATTTGAAAATGTGGACTTACAAAGTGGTGAAAGGTATAATATAGTCGGCCCCGCCCGACTTTAGACTTTCCTTACTTGTTTTTTTTTTTTTTTTTATACCCTTCACCACTACTGTGGTACAGGGTATAATAAGTTTGTGCATTTGTATGTAACGCCAAGAAGGAGTAATCATAGACCAACCTTTTAGTATATGGATCGGCTTAGAATTAAATTCTGAGTCGATTTAGCGATGTCCGTCTGTCTGTCTGTATGTCTGTTGATGTATTTTTGTGTGCAAAGTACAGCTCGCAGTTTTAGTCCGATTGTCCTAAAATTTGGTATAGGGTCCTGTTTCGGCTCAAAGACGATCCCTATTGATTTTGGAAAAAATCGGTTCAGATTTAGATATAGCTGCCATATATATTTTTCACCGATGTGGTCATAATTGGCGTGTATATCAACCAATCTTCCTCAAATTCCGTACATCCGAATATTTTATGTGTCTCAAAAAACTAGCAAAATATCAGCCAAATCGGTTCAGATTTAGATATAGCTCCCATATATAGCTTTCGCCCGATTTGCACTCATTTGCCCACAGAGGCCAATTTTTTGCTCCGATTTAGTTGAAATTTTGCATAGGGAGTAGAATTAACATTGTTACTATGCGTGCCAAATTTAGTTGAAATCGGTTCAGATTTGGATATATCTCCCATATATAGCTTTCGCCCGATTTAAACTCATATGACCACAGAGGCCAATTTTTAACTCCGATTTAGTTGAAATTTTGCACAGGGAGTAGAATTAGCATTGTAACTATGCGTGCCAAATTTGGTTGTAATCGGTTCAAATTTGGATATATCTCCCATATATAGCTTTCGCCCGATATACACTCATATGACCACAGAGGCCAAGTTTTTGCTCCGATTTAGTTGAAATTTTGCATAGGGTGTAGAATTAGCATTGTAACTGTGCGTGCCAAATTTGGTTTGAAATCGGTTCAGATTTGGATATATCTCCCATATATAGCTTTCGCCCGATTTACACTCATATGACCACAGAGGCAAATTTTTAACTCCGATTTAGTTGAAATTTTTCACAGGGAGTAGAATTAGCATTGTTACTATGCGTGCCAAATTTGGTTGAAATCGGTTTAGATTTAGATATAGCTCCCATATATATGTTTTTCTGATTTCGACAAAAATGGTCAAAATACCAACATTTTCCTTGTAAAATCGCCACTGCTTAGTCCAAAAGTTGTAAAAATGACTCTAATTTTTTTAAATGTTTCCCATATTTTTGTACTAACATTGTGTTCCGCCCTAGTGCATTAGCCGACTTAAATTTTGAGTCTATAGATTTTGTAGAAGTCTATCAAATTCTGTCCAGATCGAGTGATATTTAAATATATATATAGCCCTTTATATATAGCCCTCAACAAATTTGACGGATGTGATATGGTATCGAAAATTTAGATCTACAAAGTGGTGCTATACCCTGCACCACTTTGTAGATCTAAAAGATATAGTCGGCCCCGTCCGACTTTAGAGTTTCCTTACTTGTTTTTTTTTTGAAATTCTTTAGAATTTCATTGACAACTCATTACATTTTATTTAAAATTCATTACAATCTCATTTGTATGTCATTTGGTTTACATTTTATTAAAATTTCATTTGAAGTTCATTAGAACTACATTTGAAAATAATTGAAAAACATTAATTTTGTATTTGTGTGAATTACTTAAATTTTTAAATCCATTATACATATGCAAGAATATAAATTTTAGGATTAGGATTTTATTTTAAATTAATTTTTCTAAATTCGTTTAATGTCTTAATTTCTTAATTTCCATTATACATATGCAAGAATTTAGATTTTAGGATTAAGATTTTATTAATTTTTTTTTTTAATTTGTTTAATGTCTTAATATCTTTTAATTTTCGTTGTAATTTTCGTTAGATTTATGTTTGTTGTGTTTAATTTTTTCAAATTTAATTTAATTTTTGTTTTAGTTAAATGTAGCATTACTTTATTTCATGTTTAATTGAAATTTATTTAATTGTTTTTGAGTTCAACAAAAATGTCGTTAGATTTTAATTCACATTCGTTGAAATATTTTTGGATTCGTATGCATACACCTTCGTAACTGTAGTACCTTAAATATCCTATGTTGGTTGTCACTTGCTTGTTGTAGAATAAACATGTTGAAATTTCTCTACTCAGTAGGAAACATTAAAGGAGCAGTGAAAGTCTTTGTCCCAAAAAAAAAAAAAAACTGTGTGGTATAAGCATCACACAAGGTGCTGCACTTGGGAATGGGTTGATGATATTGGTTTTGTGATAAATTACTTAAACATTTGTTTTGTAATTCTCTTAGGTTTGAGTTCCATATCTTGTGGTTTTCATTTTTCAGTGTTGGGTTGTGTTGTGTTGTGTTGTGTTGTGTTGTGCGAAGTATACTTTGGGGATGAAATGCTAAGGATTTGAGAGGAAGCATTTAGGTCTTAATGCTAAAAGAGCATTTTGTTATTTTATCCTTGTAATTACCTAAATTTGTCAAGAATTTAAACGAGAAACATAAGAATGTTAGGATATTTATCTTATCTTTTGTTTTAAGGGGTATTTAATCTTAAAACTACTTGAGGGTTAAATAAATGGGTAAAGGTATGAAGATAGATAGATACAAAGGTATTCAGAAGACACTATGCTAACGGAGAATAGGGCAAAACAAATATGTATTGGGGTTTCTAGTTTATAGCTATTAGTAAAACTAATTTGGCATTAGGTTTTTTAAACAAAGAAAACAGATATATCTTCTCTTCAATCATGAAATTCATTGATCCAATTAATTTTTAATTGAAATATGTTCAATCACAGAAAAGAAAAAAAATAGTTGAACCAATGAAAACATTATTCAGCACTATTATGTTGTTTCTGATTGCTTTTCGTTTTAATTAAGAATTTATTTGAAACAATTAAATCTTTTAATAATTAAAAATTTATTCAAATTTAATTTATTATTTTTGAAAATTTTTGGTGATATTTTTTTCTGTGCAACAAAACGATATTTTAATAAAATATATAGCCTAGTTTTAGGAGAGTATTTTTATCCTTGAAATGATTGTAAATAAAAATATCTTAAAATTAAAAATAAAATCTAAAATAATGTTCTTTTGTTTTGCATCCTAGAAAATTGTCGTCATTATAATTGAAAAATTATTAAAGTTTAGTTTTTAAATTGTATAGAATATTATGCAAAAATAAACTCATTATATTCTCTTTTTTTCTTTACAGGTACGTAAAAAATTTGTTTTCAAAAATATAAAGGTAAATATTTATATTTCAAGGGGTATTAAGAAACTACTCATTCACACTGAGCGACTAGGATGACATGTGTGGAATAAGTGACATGTGTCATGTGAATACAAAGGGTAAAACTTGTTATAATCTACCACTCAGGTTGTTCTTTTCTGAACATAGCTATCTTCGGGTCCCGACCAAGCTCAGCCAAGGGTTAGTTCTTGTTCATAAGAGAAAGATTCGAAAGAGTAAATCGTTACATAATTAAAATAGCACCCAACGTGGGGCCCAGCACCAAAATATTTATAATAAGACGTCACCTAAATAAAATGGCGCCCAAAGTGGGGCAGCACAGCATCGATATATTTTCTATAGTCTTAATAATAATTCATAAAACAATCTTAAGTGTTTTGACACTTTATATATATATTGCTTCCCAGATCCTTGACTTATAACCGCCCGAGGGAACTCTTTGTTTCACTTTACATGTGCTTGACATCTACATAGGTCGTTCATTTTATTTTTGAATACCCACTACCCAATTCCCGATGATAGAGAAATGTTTGTCATGTCCTCAAGAAAAAAGGTAAAAAGTCTGTGATACCATCACAAACTATAAAACCATCTTATACCAAGGCCAGGGCTGAAGAAGTTTAGGGAGTAGCATAAATTGGTGAACCACTAATTTTTGCATCCTACCATGTATTTAATATCCCTCTGTCCCTCTGTACTGACTGAATTATGACTGTACTGTTGAGAATTATGACAAAAAAGGTGTCACAAACATTTCCAATAAAATGGGAAACACTTATTAAAAATGTGACCTAAATATTGGCTCACTTTTGGCTGATAGTTAAACGGAGAAAATTTTCAAATTGTCACTGCATATTTTCAGGCCGTTCACGCATTGTATACATCGGTTATATATAGATTTACCGTTGAGAATTTCTTAAGAGGTAGACAAAGTAGCTTATTTTTTACCAATATTTAAACAGAGAAAATTTGGTTTTCAAATTGTCGTTGCATAGTTTCAGGCGATATACGCTCCGCACTAATTGATCATCTTACCATGTAATCAATTTTAATGTCCTTGCATGTGACTGTGCCTCCATTCCATACACCCCATTGTACAGTTGAGAATTTCTTTAGTTGTAACATATTTGTGACTGATAATTAAGCAAAGAAAATTGGATTTTAAATTTTTCATTGTGTGCTTTCAGGCTACACGCGATTCGTATGCACCGTTTATACTCAGATTTTCCGCTGAAAATATCTTAAGCTCTACCGTTGAAAATTTCTTAAGTGGTAAAAAAGTTGGTTATTTGTTGGTTGATAATTAATTAGAGAAAGCAGAGAATATTCGATTTTAACATTTTCATTGCATACTTTCAGGCTGTAGGACCTTCGCATGCACCGTATATACTCAGATTTATCGCTGAAAATATCTTAAGAGTGGCACCAAAACGTCATTAGTAAGAATCGATGGTACACCCACTTAAAAAAGTGGCACAAAAAGTGGCCTGATAGAATAGCGGAAAAAATCTTTTTTTTTTTTTGTTGCTATTTTCAAGCGGTATGAAAAAGAAGAAGTGCTCACTACTGTAGTATTGAAAGCGTTAACTCCATTTGGAATTTGGGTTCAAAATTAGAAAATGCCACAACATGACCGAAGAGTGGCACAAAAATGTAGAATATATGACATTTGGTGTCGCAATAGAAATGTGGGGCAAAAATATCATCACGTGAAACAATTACGTAAAAAAAAAGACTCAATAAAAATAAAACATCAAAATATTCGATTTTAACATTGTCATTGCATACTTTCAGGCTATAGGACCTTCGCATGCACCGTATACACTCAGATTTATCGCTGAAAATATCTTAAGAGTGTCACCAAAACGTCATTCGTAAGAAACGATGGTACACCCATTTAAAAAAGTGGCACAAAAAGTAGCATACTTGTGCCTGATAGTATAGCGGAGAAAATCTATTTTTCAGGCGGTACATGCCCCTCATATGAAAAAGGAGAAGTGCCCACTACTGTAATATTGAACGCGTTAACTCCATTTGGAATTTGGGTTCAAAATTAGAAAATGGCACAACATGACCGAAGAGTGGCACAAAAATGTAGAATATATGACATTTGGTGTCGCAATAGAAATGTGGGACAAAAATATCATCACATGAAACAAATTGGCGAATTTGCCACTGAAGGAGGATATCGCTACCTCAAGGATATCGCTACCTCAAATTTTTCAAATTTTCATTGCATATTTTCTGGCGATACACGCATCGCACTGACTGAGCATCCGTGACTGTGCCTCCATTTCAAACACCCAACTCTACCGTTGCAATTTTCCTAATAGATACAACACATAGCTTATTTTTGACTCATAGTTAAATGGATAACATTTGATTTTCATTGCATACCTTCAGGCGATAGGCGCTCCGCAAGCACCGTTTACAAACAGCTTGACCGGTGAAAATATCTTAAGACTGGCACCAAAACGTCGTTCCTAATAAACGATGGTAAACCCATTTAAAACAAAAAGTAGAATACATAGAGCGGGAAAATTTAATTTTCGTTGCCTATTTTCAGGCGATACACGCCTGTGGTTGAAACAAAAAGTCAGCAAATATCAAATGCTCGTCCAGATATTTCTCTATGCTGGGAAATTTTCATATAAAGGCTTCATGCTATTATTGGCTTCAAGAAATCTTTATACTACCTCCGAACAATTCCAACCATTATATTTCGATTCAAAAATTCTTTTCCATTTTATGCAAAAATCCTACATGATATTTTATTTATGCAAACACAAATCGTTTGCATTGACGTAGGTGAAAATATTGCCCTTATGTATATTAAAGTTTGTTTAATATTCTTAAATCTAAATAAAATTCATAAGATTTGTATTGCCTACATTTAGGCTGTGTATTTTAAGTTATTTGTTGTTTAAGTGATATCTCTATAGAAGCAAAGACCATACTTCAGAACAATACATACAAGAGATTTATATCTTTATTTTTTCAATTTAAAATGAAAACTTTTGTGGCTTACCACAATCTGTAATTAATTTAAATATCAGACATTCAAAAGTCTTTCACAACATCTACACATATGGGAAAATAGGATTCTCTAGAAAAGTTTTTTATGTATATTGAAGAAAAACTTATTTTGTGATTACGTACACATATAACAAAAAAAAGACGTATAACCTTTGTATGGGTATATTGTGTACGCAAACAAATCTCAACTATGAGATTTTGATTTATTTTGTAATTTCTAAGAAAGGTTGTATCAAAGACTTCTACTAACATTGAGACATTCATTCATATTTATAGAGGAAAAATCCAATTAAGCTAATTTAGAATATTTTTAGACTCTTCCTTTTCATTTTTAATGTAATAAAGCATATTTTTAGGAGATATACTCTCACTTGTGAGTTATGATGACTTAGAAAATTCCGTAACAAATACTCAAAAAGAAGTCATAAAAGGATAGACATTTTTCAATTATTTGAAATTAAAAATTCTGTAAAACAATTGTGCTAAAAAGTGTTGCCAATTTTTAGGCTGTAATTATAAAAAAAAACCGACTCCACCCTACTCTCACTTGTGGGTTATGAAGATTTAGAAAATTCCATATGAAATAAAAAAAAGAAGTCATAAAAAGATGGACATTTTTCAATTATTTGAGATTAAAAATCCTGTAAACGCTTTTGCAAAAAAGTGTTGCCATTGTTTAGGCTGTAAAGATGAAACAAGTATACACGGCCGTAAGTTCGGCCAGGCCGAATCTTATGTACCCTCCACCATGGATTGCGTAGAAACTTCTACGAAAGACTTTCATCCACAAATTTCAACTCACTCGGATGAAATTTGCTCCTCCAAGCGGCTCCAAAACCAAATCTCGGGATCGGTTTATATGGGGGCTATAAATGATTATGGACTGATATGGACCACTTTTGGCATGGTTATTTAATATCATATACTACCACCACGTACCAAATTTCAACCATATCGTATGAATTTTGCTTCTCCAAAAGGCACCAGAGGTCAAATCTGGCGATCGGTTTATATGTGAGCTATATATAATTATGGACTGATAGGAACCAATTCCTGCATGGTTGTTGGATACCATATACTAACATCACGTACCAAATTTCAACCGAATGGGAAGAATTTTGTTCTTCCAAGGTGCTCCGGAGGTCAAATCTGGGGATCGGTTTATATGGGTCCTATATATAATTATGAACCGATATCGACCAATTTTTGCATGGGTATTTGAGGACATATATTAACATCACGTACCAAATTTCAACTGAATCAGATGAATTTTGGTCTTCCAAGAAGCTCCGGAGGTCAAATCTGGTGATCGGTTTATATGGGGGCTATATATAATTATGGACCGATATGGACCAATTTCTGCATGGTCATTAGAGACCATATACTAACATCATGTACCAAATTTCAGCCGGATCGGATGAAATTTGCTTCTCTTAGAGGCTCCGCAAGCCAAATCGGGGGATCGGTTTATATGGGGGCTATATATAATTATGGACCGATATGGACCGTTTTTTGCATGGCCATTAGAGACCATATACTAACATCATGTACCAAATTTTAGCCGGATCGGATGAAATTTGTTTCACTTAGAGGCTCTGCAAGCCAAATCAGGGGATCGGTTTATATGGGGGCTATGTATAATTATGGACCGATGTGGACGAATTTTTGCATGGTTGTTAGAGACCATATACTAACACCATGTACCAAATTTCAGCCGGATCGGATGAAATTTGCTTTTCTTAGAGGCTCGGCAAGCCAAATCGGGGATCGGTTTATATGGGCGCTATATATAATTATGGACCGATGTGAACCAATTTTTGCATGGTTGTTAGATACCATATACTAACACTATGTACCAAATTTCAGCCGGATCGGATGAAATTTGCTTCTCTTAGAGGCCTCGCAAGCCAAATTTGGGGGTCCGTTTATATGGGGGCTATACGTAAAAGTGGACCGATATGGGCCATTTTCAATACCATCCGACCTACATCAATAGCAACTAATTGTGCCAAGTTTCAAGTCGATAGCTTATTTCGTTCAGAAGTTAGCGTGATTTCAAAAGACGGACGGACGGACGGACATGCTCAGATCGACTCAGAATTTCACCACGACCCAGAATATATATACTTTATGGGGTCTTAGATCAATATTTCGATGTGTTAGAAACGGAATGACAAAGTTAATATACCCCCCATCCTATGGTGGAGGGTATAAAAAAAACTGACTCCACCATAGATGTACTAAGTTGCTCATATATATGTACGGCATAATCTATAAATATTATAGATTTTTTAAATATTAGCCATTAAATTGCCATCCAATGAAGAATACTCGGTTCTTCTGTCTGTTGAAATCATTCTAGTTCCCAGTTTGTATTCAAACAATCAGTTAAAAATATTCAGGGTTACAACCCAACATTTTCGATGAGAATACATCTTTGTACATTTTAGTTAACATAAATTGATTGAAATTCTTTTCAAATAAAAATCCATTCAACATAATTCAAATTACCCAACATTTTAGTCAATTTCCAATTTCTATCGAAATCTTTTGGGTCATTTTCAAACATTCATCTGATGCACTTGAATCGTTGTTGCCTACTTTTAGGATTTCCTAGTATTTATACCATTGTCATTGTCATGGTATGGTATTCTACGCTATATAATGGTATGGAATGGAAAAGGATTTCAGCATGCCTGATTGCATGTTCTACCAAAAGTAAATCCTTTTATTGTGTGGTCATTGCATGAAAGCTTATGCATGTTGCATGTTGTCATCAAAACTACCACAAGCCTATAGATACGCAAATAAATCCTATTCGGTAAGAGAGACTACCTGCTGTCACAGAGTGTAAGTTGATGATTTTGCACGAGGGGTACTCATTGAAATGAAATAGAAATAAATTGAAATAAAATAAAATAAAATAAAATAAAACAAATATATACAGCAGTAAGTTCGGCCGGGCCGAATCTTTAATACCCACCACCATGAACCAAATATTAGGATTTCCTTTGAAATTTCAGGAGGGCTTGAGGACTTGATACTTCCGAAGATACATTTAAATATTTCACCTATGAGGACTATATCAGATTCTGGATTTATAAGAACCATTTTTGTTTGAGTTTTAGAGGAATCTTTAACATCTCTTGTAAGTGTGCAAGAAAATTATAAAATAACGTCTTGATTTGAAATTTTAAATCTGTAGATTTTCACCCGAAAAATAAAATCTGGAAATTTTACATTGAGTTTCAAGCAGTTTTCATGATCAGTGCGCCTTCTATACTCACAAGAAGTGAAATTGGTCTATATGGAGGCATTACCAAATGGACCGATAAAAACTTAATCCGATACACGTTTTTGTGAGCCTTAAATACGAGAATATTTACAATTTCAGGCAAATTGGATAAAAACTACGGTTTCTATAAGCCCAAGAAGTAAAATCGGGAGGTCGGTTTATATGGGGGCTATACCAAAACATGGACCGACACTCACCATTTTTGGCACACCTCTTCAAGGTCCCAAAATATCTCTAGATTTTCAATTTCGCGCAAATTGGATGAAAACTACGGTTTCTATAAGCGAAAGACCTCAAATCGGGAGGTCGGTTTATATCGGGGCTATACCAAACCATGGACCGACACTCACCATTTTTGGCACACCTCTTCAAGGTCCCAAAATACCTCTAGATTTTCAATTTCGCTCAAATTGGATGAAAACTACGGTTTCTATAAGCGAAAGACCCCAAATCGGGAGGTCGGTTTATATGGGGGCTATACCAAAACATGGACCGACACTCACCATTTTTGGCACACCTCTTCAAGGTCCCAAAATATCTCTAGATTTTCAATTTCGCGCAAATTGGATGAAAACTACGGTTTCTATAAGCGAAAGACCCCAAATCGGGAGGTCGGTTTATATGGGGGCTATACCAAAACATGGCCCGATATAGCCCATCTTCGAACTTGACCTGCGCGCGGACAAAAGACGATTCTGTGCCAAATTTCAGGACGATAGCTCCATTATTGAATGCTGTAGCGTGATTACAACAGACAGCCAGACAGACAGACAGACGGACATGCTTATATCGTCTTAGAATTTCTCCCTGATCAAGAATATATATACTTTATATAGTCGGAAATCGATATTTCGATGTGTTACAAACGGAATGACAAACTTATTATACCCCGTCACCATTCTATGGTGGTGGGTATAAAAATGAAATGAAATGCAATGCAATACAATAAAATCAAAATGAAATTAAATAAAAATAAATTTAAATAAAATAAAGTAAAATGACATGAAATAAATCAAAATAAAACTAAACTAAATAAAATAAGAGAAAATAAAATAAGAGAAAATAAAATAAAAAAAATGAAATAAAAAATAAAAATGAAATGAAATACAATAAAATCAAAATGAAATTAAATAAAAATAATTTTAAATAAAATATAATAAAATGAAATTATTTTATTTTATGAAAAATAACAAATAATAAAATAAAATAAAATAAAATAAAATAAAATAAAATAAAATAAAATAAAATAACATAAAATAAAATAAAATAAAATGAAATGAAATGAACTGAAATGAAGTGAAATGAATTGAAATTAAAGGAAATGAACTGAAATTAAAGGAAATGAAATTAAATAAAATCAAATCAAATCAAATCAAATCAAATCAAATCAAATTAAATTAAATCAAATCAAATAAAATCAAATCATATCAAAAACAAATCAAATCACATCAAATCAAATAAAATCAAGTCAAATAAAATGAAATAAAATAAAATAAAAATAAAATCAAAATGAAATGAAATGAAATAAAAATGTAATGGTATTGAATTAAATAAAAATTAATTAAAATAAAAAATAAGGAAAAATAAAAATAAAATAAAAATTAAATTAAATAAATTAAAATAAAATGAAACGAAACGAAACGAAAAGATATGAAAAAATGAAAAGAAATGAAATTAAAATGAAATAAAATAATAACAAGATAAATTAATTAATTAATTAATTAATTTAAATTAAATAAATAATTTCCAATGTTTTTTTTTTGTAATTTGTATTTATTGAGTCTGATGATAAATTTCATATTGCTCTACGTGTACTACTTTATTTACAATTTGATTTCAATAGCAATGAATATCTTTCACTTTTAATGACAACGGGGTGGTTTATGCAAACATTTCGATTTCGCTAGTCAACAACATTTTGGCCACATGTCAATTGCAATTTATCGCATATAAATCTGTTGCTGTGTTAAACTTACAGCCTTAAAATAGGCAACACATATTGAGGCTTAGTGTAGACGAGCCAATTTAAATGGTTGTAACAAAGGCCATGTATATACCCGCCAGAGGGTTATGAGGATAGCCACTAAATTTTGGTATTTTAGCATAAATGATAAATTAACAAAAGATGAATTTGCAATATGGCAAACGAAATGGATTGAATTTTATTCTTGTGAAAATATAATAATGATTCTTTGTAGCGTAAAGTCCCAATGATTTTACATTAAAATAATGACTAACATTGAAAAGAAGGTTTAAACAAATTTTTGTGTGCTCGAAATCAGGGCTGTGGAATCGAGCCAATTTCACTCGACTCCGACTCCAGCATTTTTCATCAGCCTCGACTCCGACTCTGGGTAATATAACTAAATCTCATTATAATACCACTAATTTGTAGTTCTATTGTGGGGGTACCGTAAATAGATCGATATAAATTATCGTATTTATTTATTTGTGCGAAAAAGATCTCAATTTCACATTTTGATTCCAATTGAACTCTATATTTCAAATTTAAGGCAATGTCGGTCCTATGTTTAACAAACAAAATAATAATGTATCATACCCTTCAGCACATTGTGGACCAAAATTATTGTTTTAAAGAAAGGTTTATGTTCCCATTAACCAATATTTACAAATGACCCGATTTGGACAATATTTTGCCAGACTTTTACAAAATCTTGGGTACATTGTGGCGCAAGGTATAAATATGGGAAATATTTATAAATTTTTAGGTAATTTCGCAAAAAATGCATATATGATTCATCAGTCGATAGATATGTATCATTTTTACAAGTTTTCGTCTTAGTAGTGTGTATCACTGAGCATCAGTAGAAAATAAATTTTTGAGAAACTTTACTATAGAAATAAAATTTTGAGAATTTTTTTTTAGCGAAATAAAAATTTAAGAAATTTTTCTGCAGAAATAAAATTTGGAGAAAATTTTCTATAGAAATAAAATTTTGACAAAATTATCAATAGAAATAAAATTATAAAAAATTTTTATATAGTAAATAAAATTTTGCAAAATTTTCTATAGAAATAAAATGTTGTCCAAAATATCTATAGAAATAAAATTTTTGACAAAATTTTCTATAGAAATAAAATTTTAACAAAATTTTCTATAGAAATAAATTTTTAACCAAAATATCTATAGAAATAAAATTTTGACAAAATTTTCTATAGAAATAAGAATAGAAACAAAATTGTGAAAAATTTTTATAAATTATAAAATTTTGCAAAATGTTCTATAGAAATAAAATGTTGACCACAATATCTATAGAAATAAAATTTTTACCAAAACACCTATAGAAATAAAATTTTGACAAAATTTTCTATAGAAATAAAAATTTTGACAACGTTTTCTATAGAAATAAATGTTTGAAACAGTTTTCTATAGAAATAAATGTTTGAAACAGTTTTCTATAGAAATAAATGTTTGAAACAGTTTTCTATATAAATAAAATTTTGACCAAAATATCTATAGAAAAAAAAATTTGGCAAAATTTTCTATAGAAATAAATGTTTGAAAAAAAAAATATCAATACAAATAAATTTACGAAAAATTTTTATAATATATAAAATTTTGCAAAATGTTCTATAGAAATAAAACGTTGACCAAAATATCTACAGAAATAAAATTTTGACAAAATTTTCTACAGAAATAAAATTTTGTCAAAGTTTTCTATAGAAATAAATGTTTGGAACAGTTTTCTATATAAATAAAATTTTGACCAAAATATCTATAGAAAAAACTATTGGCAAAATTTTCTATAGAAATAAATTTTTGAAAAAAATATCAATAGAAATAAATTTATGAAAAATTTTTATAATATATAAAATTTTGCAAAATGTTCTATAGAAATAAAACGTTGACCAAAATATCTACAGAAATAAAATTTTGACAAAATTTTCTACAGAAATAAAATTTTGTCAAAGTTTTCTATAGAAATAAATGTTTGGAACAGTTTTCTATATAAATAAAATTTTGACCAAAATATCTATAGAAAAAAAAATATTGGCAAAATTTTCTATAGAAATAAATTTTTGAAAAAAAAATATCAATAGAAATAAATTTATGAAAATTTTTTATAATATATACAATTTTGCAAAATTTTCTATAGAAATAAAATGTTGACCAAAATATCTATATAAATAAAATTTTGACTAAAATATCTATAGAAATAAAATTTTGACAAACTTTTCTATAGAAATAAAATTTTGACAATGTTTTCTATAGAAATAAATGTTTGAAACAGTTTTCTATAGAAATAAAATTTTGACCAAAATATCTATAGAAAAAAAATTTGCCAAAATTTTCTACAGAAATAAATTTTTGAAAAAAATATCAATACAAATAAATTTATGAAAAATTTTTATAATATATAAAATTTTGAAAAATTTTCTATAGAAATGAATTGTTGGCCAAAATATTTATTTATTTTTTATTTTATTTATTTATTTTATTTTATTGAACATTAATTCCATGATACATTTCATATAGATATTACTATAAAATTTCATTTTATAGTAATATCTATAGAAATAAAATTGTGACCAAAATACTTATAGAAATAAAATTTTGACAAAATTTTCTATAGAAATAAAATTTTGACAAAGTTTTCTATAGAAATAGAAGTTTGAAACAGTTTTCTATAGAAATACAATTTTGACCAAAATATCTATAGAAAAAAATGTTTGACAAAATTTTCTATAGAAATAAATTGTTGAGAAAAATATCAATACAAATGAATTTATGAAAAATTTTTATAATATGTAAAATTTTGCAAAATTTTCTATAGAAATAAAATGTTGACCAAAATATCTATAGAAATAAAATTGTGACAAAGTTTTCTTTAGAAACAAATATTTGAAAAGGTTTTCTATTGATATAAAATTTTGACCAAAATATCTAAAAAAAAAAAATTGACAACATTTTCTATACAAATAAATTTTTGACAAAAATATTAATAGAAATGTTGACCAAAATATCTATATAAATAACATTTTGGTCAAAATATCTGTAGAAACAAAGTTTTGACAAAATTTTCTATAGAAATAAAATGTTGACAAAGTTTTCTATAGAAAAAAATGTTTGAAACAGTTTTCGATAGAAATAAAATTTTGACCAAAATATCTATAAAAAAAAATTGGCAACATTTTCTATAGATATAAATTTTTGAAAAAAATATCAATAGAAATAAAATTTTGGACAAAATGTTTTATAGAAATACAATTTAAACAAAATTTTCTATAGAAATAAAATTTTGACAAAATTTTATATAGAAATAAAATTTTGACAAAGTTTTCTGTAGAAATAAAATTTTGACAAAATTATCAATAGACATAAAATTATTTTCGATAGAAATAAAATTTTGACCAAAATATCTATAAAAAAATTTGGCAACATTTTCTATAGATATAAATTTTTGAAAAAAATGTCAATAGAAATAAAATTTTGGACAAAATGTCTTATAGAAATACAATTTAAACAAAATTTTCTATAGAAATAAATTTTTGAAAAAAATATCAATAGAAATAAAATTATGAAAAATTTTTATAAATTATAAAAATTTTGCAAAATTGTTTATAGAAATAAAATGTTGACCACAATATCAATAGAAATACAATTTTGCTCAAAATACCCATAGAAATAAATTTTTGACAAAATTTTCTATAGAAATAAAATTTTGACAAAGTTTTCTATAGAAATAAATGTTTGAAACCGTTTTCTATAGAAATAAAATTTTGACCAAAATATCTATAGAAAAAAAATTTTGACAAAATTTTCTATAGAAATAAATTTTTGAAAAAAATATCAATACAAATAAATTTATAAAAAATTTTTATAATATATAAAATTTTGCAAAATTTTCTATAGAAAGAAAATGTTGACCAAAATATCTATATACATAAAATTTTGGCCAAAATATCGATAGAAATAAAAATTTGACAAAATTTTCTGTAGAAATAATTGTTTTTTTTGAGAAAGTTTTCTGTAGAAATAAAATTTTGACAAAATTATCTATAGAATTAAAATGTTGACCAAAATATCTATAGAAATAACATTTTGACAAAATTTTCTATAGAAATAAATTTTTAACCAAAATAAGAAAAATATAAATAAAATTTTGACAAAACTTTCTATAGAAATAAATTGTTGAAAAAAAAATATCAATAGAAATAAAATTATAAAAAATTTTTATAAATTATAAAATTTTGCAAAATTTTCTATAGAAATAAAATTTTGGCCAAAATATCTATAGAAATAAAATTTTGACAAAATTTTCAATAGAAATAAAATTTTAACAAATTTTTCTATAGAAATAAATACTTGAAATTTTCTATAAAATAAAATTTTAACAAAGTTTTCTATAGAAATAAATCTATCGGATAGCTTGCCGAACTGTACCTTCTATTGAAAAAAAAAGATTTTCAATATTCGACATATGTATATGGCCTTATAATAAAATTTAAAAAATAAAATCGATTGTTCGAAATATTTCATATAAATTGTTATGGTGGTGGGCATCAAAATAGATGGATGGTTCTATCTGCTAGTCTAACATTCTAGGAAACATAAAATGATCTCCGTAATTGAAAGTTGCTTTTCATTTACAGTCATGCCGTACATTGATCGAATGAATTACAAAAAATGTGAAATGTTTTAAAAAATTTAGTTTATCCGGAGTAGGAGTCGAGCACAATTTTTACGACTACGACTCCAGCAAAATCTTCAGACTCCGGCTCCACAGCCCTGCTCGAAATATTAGTTAAAGACTTCTCAAAGTAAATATATTAAAGGGCGAGATGAAATAATGAATCAATGCAACGCTATTCATCCGTCCATCGATTTCTCAATATCAGATGATGTACAAGTGTACATACATTTTCTCTAAAGTGTTAATTTTTCCAAATCCCTGATCTAATAATTTGAATTAATTATCATAATCTGCAATAATATAATTCTCCAAAAAAAAAAAATATATATATATATATATATATAGGTATTCAATTTCCCAAAATATTATATCGTGATAATCTTTTAATATGCTCATTTAAATTCAACGACATTGATAATATCATGATAAACTTTCTCATAATTAATTTGGTGTTCAATTGCACTTTCTTCTATAATATATCGAATAAATTTTAAATTAACTCAAAATGACAATACTTTTGTGTAGCTCTTTCTCCTGCCTTCTCTGCTTCATTATGAATCCTCAGATTGTCATTGTTGAAGTAGTTATTTAATTTTGTTTGCCCTGTGGACTTTAAAGTTGCTATAGTAAAAATGAATTAATTTCACATTCTTCATTAAGCATTGTTTATCCGTGAATAAATTGCGGTTTTATTAAAGCCCAAAAATGGACTATTGAAAATTCGATATGTGTATTGTTTAACTTTTAATGGTCATATTAAATTTTGTAGGATATCAATTGCGATGATATGTTAACATGAATTTATTATACATATTTTCACTGATATCAACAATTGAGTTTCAAATCAATTTTTTTTTTATCAAAAATATATAATTTGAGAACTTATCACAAATAATGATTTTGATGTGAGAAATGCACAAGTAAGTAAAGTAGAAAGTCGGCCGGGGCCGACTATATCATACCCTAAACCAGAATTACAGAATTAGTAATCATAAGCATTTGTGGGGTAACATTTAGGTCTGGGAGATAAACCGCAGTTGCATATTTAAGAAAATTAAGGGGTACATGTCTATGGGTGCTTTGTGTCAATCTGACTATAGCTCATAGTCAATGTTGCCAGGGAAAATGTTCGGTTTACCCTACAAGGACAAAAAAGTTCCCTACTTTCCCATACTTTCCCAAACAATTTTCCCTACTATATTTTTCGTTAAATTTAAAAAATTTTACAAAACAAAAATGGTTCTAAGTATATAACATAGAATATAAATTTGTATTACCACCACGGTTGCCACAGTTGGTAGAATTCTACCCAAATTAGTAATCTTTTTTGTTAAATCTCTATAAAAATAAAATTTTGGAAAAAGTTTCTATAAACAAATTTTTGTGAGAAATTTTTCTATAGAAATAAAATTTTTACAATAAATTCTATAGAAATAAAATTTTGAGAAAATTTTTTATAGAAATAATATTTTGAAAAAAAAATCTATAGAAATACAATTTTGACAAAATGTTCTATAGAAATAAAATGTTGACAAATTTTTCTACAGGAATAAAGTTTACCACACATTGTTAAAGATCAAGCCTTGCCGGCTTCTAATTTCCTCCTCTAGAGCCACCAAAATGTAAAAATTATTACAAATTGTGTTGAGTGAAAATGTCCTACATTGTGGCCCTACGTCCCTACAAGACGCTAAATATTAGAAAAACCCTACGTATAGGGAATTTCCCCTACTTATAGCAACACTCGCAGTGTTTATATTGCGCCTACAGAGTTAGTATGCCACTAATATTGAGCCTATTATTAAAAAAGAGAAACTCGTTAAATTAGTGTGGGTAATAAATACAAATTTGTAAAAATCGAGAAATATTCTTATGTAAGAGCTACAAGTATGTATATGTACGATCGGCTAGTACATCAAAATTTGAAATTTGAGTAACGTTGGTTAATAAATAAGAGTACTATGGCCAAATTTGGGAAAATCGAGCGATGCATATATATGGAAGCTATATCTAAATCTGAACCAATTTGCATAATATTTTGCGGGTTTGATTAATACCATAAAAGGTTACCTTGTGCAAGATTTGAGTAAGATCAGTTAAGAAATGAGGCCTGTATGGTCAAACATAAGGTTATTAGGGGCGAATTTTTCAAAATCGGGTGATACATATATGGGAGCTATATCTACATCTGAACCGATTTCGATGAAATTTTGCACATATAGTTAGTACTATAGAGGACTGGATCTAGCAAACTTTTGGTAGGATCGGTTAATAAATAAGCGTTCTATGGCCAAATTTGGGAAAAATCGGGCTATACATATATATGGGAGCTAAATCTAAATCTGAACCGATTGCGATGATTTTTTGCACATATAGTAAGTGCTATAGAAGACTACATTTAGCCAAATTTGGGTAAGATCGGTTGATAAATAAGGGTTTTATGGCCAAATTTAGAAAAATCGGGCGGTACATATATATGGGAGCTATAGCTAAATCGGAACCGATTTCGATGATTTTTTGCACATATAGTTAGTGCTATAGAAGATTATATTTAGCCAACTTTGAGTAAGATTGATCGGTTGATAAATAAAGGTTTTGAGGCCAAATTTGGGAAAATCGGGCGATACATATATATGAGAGCTATATCTAAATCTGAACCGATTTGGATGAAATTTTGCAGACTTGAAGGGCGATGGAAAAGATTACCTTTTGCCATATTTGGTGACGATCCGTTTGAATACATATATATGGGAGCTATATCTAAATTTGATCCGATTTCTTCCAAATTCAATAGCGTTCGTTCTTGTGCCCAAAAAACTGTACCTGTACCAAATTTCATCAAAATCGGTTAATAATTGCGACCGGAATCCTGTGAACAACAAATACATGGACAGACGGACGGACGGACGGACGGACACCAAGCGCTAGATCGACTCAGGAGGTGATTCTGAGTCGATCGGTATATATTTTATGGGGTCTAAAATCAATATTTCTGGTAGGCACATTTTTTGGCCGATCAAACTTATTATACCCTGACCACTATGTGGTTTAGGGTATAAAAACGTGGAAGACCACCAAAAAAGTTTGAAGACGCCGAATTGGATGGAGGTGACATTTTCAGTCAAAAGCAACTGGCAGCATGTTGCACAAAAAACAATTTCTGACCGTTTAAAAGCTATGGGAAAGATCCAAAAGTGTGGTAAATGGGTGCCACATGACTAAAAACGCTCATTTCATACCGGTATACCTGGTATTATATGAAAAGGGAACATTCCTAACAAATGTAGTATTTGACGCATTAACTTCATTATTTCTTAAGGTGTAGACCCATCATTATTTTTAAATTGATTTGGAAAAAAATATTAGCAGTACTTTTGCAGTTTAAAAGAAATAAAAAAATTGCAAAATATGTTAAACAGGTGGCAAAATCCTGAAAAAGTACGAAATTTAGAAGCACCATAAAAAATTAATACGAAACTGTTATTGATTGAAAAAAGGTGGCAAATTTTCCGCCTTTGACCACATAGTGACCAGAGTAAAATATTGATTTTGGACCCCATAAAATATATACCAATCGACTCAGAATCACTTTTCCAGTCGATATAGCCCATGGTGTCCGTCTGTCCGTTCGTTTATCCATGTATTTGTTGTTCGCAGGATTCCGGTCGTAATTATTAACCGATTTTGACACAGAGTGTTTTGGTGGCACAAAGACGAACGCTATTGAATTTGAAAAAAAAAAATTCTTAACGTTTATAAAAATAGGTGCGATATAGACATTATTAAATAAAAAATTAGCAATAACAAGTATATAAGGCCGTATGTTCGGCCAGGCCGAAGCTTATGTACCTTCCACCATGGATTGCGTAGAAACTTCTACTGAAGACTGTCACCCACAATCGAATTACTTGGGTTGGGTTGCGGTATTACTTGCCGATGGCAAGGTATCTTAAAACGTCCTAACACTGTCTTCTAAATTGAAAGGTAGACCATATGTTGTATATATTAAACTAAAAAAGGCCGATTAAATTCGAATATAATTAAGTTTGACGAAATTTTCTATAGAAATAAAATTTTGATAAAAGTTTCTATAGAAATAAAATTTTGACAAAATAAAATTTTGACAACATTTTCTATAGAAGTAAAGTTTGGAGAAAATTTTTTATAGAAATAAAATTTTGACAAAATTTTCCATAGAAATCAAATTTTGACAAAATTTTCTATAGAAATACAATTTTGACAAAATTTTCTATAGAAATAAAATTTTGACAAAATTTTCTATAGAAATAAAATTTTGTCAACATTTTCTATAGAAATAAAATTTTGACAAAATCTTCTATAGAAATAAAATTTTGACAAATTTTTATAGAAATAAAATTTTGACAAATTTTTATAGAAATAAAATTTTGACAAATTTTCTATAGAAATAACATTTTGACAAAATTTTATTTTTATACAAAATTTTGTCAAAATGTTATTTCTATAGAAAATTTGTCAAAAAATTGTCAAAATTACAAAATTTTCAATAGAATTAAAGTTTTGACAAATTTTCTATAGAAATAAAATTTTGTCAAAATTTTCAATAGAATTAAAATTTTGACAAATTTTCTATAGAAATAAAATTTTGACAAATTTTCTATAGAAATAAAATTTTGACAAATTTTCTATAGAAATAACATTTTGAAAAAATTTTCCATAGAAATAAAATTTTGACAAAATTTTCAATAGAATTAAAATTTTGACAACATTTTCTATAGAATTAAAATTTTGACAAAATTTTCAATAGAATTAAAATTTTGACAACATTTTCTATAGAATTAAAATTTTGACAAAATTTTCAATAGAATTAAAATTTGACAAAATTTTCTATAGTAATAAAATTTTGACAAAATTTTCTATAGAAATAAAATTTTGGTATATTATTTTTGGCTCGAGTGACAACCATGATTATGAACCGGTATGGACCAATATTTGTGTGATTGGGGATCGGCTATATATAACTATAGACCTATTGGACCAGCTTTGGCATGGTTATTAGCTGCCACATACTAACACCACGTTCCAAATTTCAACCGAATCGGATAAATTTTGCTCCTGCAAGAGGCTTCGAAGGTCAAATCTGAGGATCGGTTTATATGGGGGCTATATATAATTATGGACCTATATGAACCAATTTTAGCGTAAATATTAGAGACCATATACTAACAACACGTATCAAATTTCAACCTGATCGGATGAAATTTGCTTCTCCTAGAGCATCCGCAAGCTAAATCTGGTTATATGGGGCTATACGTAAAAGTGGTCCGATATGACCCATTTGTAATACCATCCGACCTACATCAATAACGACTACTTGTGCCAAGTTTCAAGTCGATGGCTTGTTTCGTGCGGAAGTTAGCGTGATTTCCGCAGACGGACGAACAGCAGGACAGGCGGGCGTACGGACATCGCTAGATCGACTCAGAATTTCACCACGATATGGTTATATAGGGGCTATACGTAAAAGTACATCAATAACAACTACTTGTGCCAAGTTTGAAGTCGATAGTTTGTTTCTTTCGGAAGTTTACGTGATTTCAACAGACGGACGGACGGACATGCTTAGATCGACTCAAAATTTCACCACGACCCAGAATATATATACTTTATGGGGTCTTAGAGCAATATTTCGATGTGTTACAAACGGAATGACAAAGTTAATATACCCCCAACTTATGGTGGAGGGTATAAAACTGGACACTTTTTTTATGAAAATGAAATATGAATAGCATACTTACGATTGAAACATAGCATACTTTTAGGCATGAAAAAGTGCTCATAAAAATCTATTGTAAACATGATTATTTATCAAATCTCCTAAGCAAAAAAAAAAAAATAAAAACAGAAATTCTTCCCCATAATGTCTTCGGTATTGATATCGTCCTATTCTTCAAAATATTCTATATATTTATTTAATTCCATCCCACTGTTACTGTCCATAACAAATATTATATTCTTCGCTTATTTTACTCATAAATGACCATTTAGTCAATGACAAACCTTTGGGTCATTTTGGTATCGTTGCAATAAATCTACGCCAGGTAATGAATTCGATAACTATCGAAAACTATCGTTATACAAATGTAAAATGAAAAGATTCAAAATGTAATCCTTAAACACACACATACAGGATTATGGCCATACACACAATCTACATACATAAATGTATGTTTGTATATGTGATACCAGATTATAAAGTAATATTATATAAATATTTATATATTCAAGACATGCAAATGGTAAAACTTTAATATTTAATTTATATTGAAGTGCATGGAAATAATGATAGAATTAATGATTAATTGAAAATAAAATGCATACTTTTAGAAGAAAAGAAAAGGTTTTTGAAATGCTGCTTCATCTAAATTAAAAATTGAATACAAATTAAGAATTGAATAATATTTCATCCTAAAATTATGCTTCAAAATCTGTAAAGCAGATATTAATGCATACAGATTTTGAAGCATAATTTTAGGATGAAATATTATTCAATTCTTAATTTGTAAAAAAATTACAAATTAAGAATGAAGCATAATTTTAAAGAATTTAAAGCAGATATTAAGGCATACAGATTTTGAAGCATAATTTTAGGATGAAATATTATTCAATTCTTAATTTGTAAAAAAAATACAAATTACAAATTAAGAATTGAATAATATTTCATCCTAAAATTATGCTTCAAATTCTTAATTTGTAAAAAAAATACAAATTACAAATTAAGAATTGAATAATATTCCATCCTAAAATTATGCTTCAAAATCTGTATGCCTTAATATCTGCTGTAAATTCTTTACAGCTATGTTATTGTATATATAACCATCTCCATAGCAAATAATTAAGGATCCATTTGTTAATATTTATTTTTCACAAAAGGAAATGCCAACTAATTACTTGTCTACAGACATCCTTTCATCCTGAAAAATAGTTCCTTTTGTTGTACGCTATAGATGTGTACATCATAATTCGCATTCACTTCACCTATCAATGATAGACATATTGTATTTTCACTGAGAACTGTACGCTGAAGGTGGGAAGCTGTATGACTGACAAATTCTCAAAAGTACGGCCCAAACATACCCATATTTAGTGCACATCAATTACTGATGCCTCAACAATTTTTCGATGCCCGATCATTTCATTCATGCATATTCCCCATTGGTTGACTTATATGTTGTCCTATAGAATACAGTACATACCGACTGTCTGCATTTCCCTCTGTGCGAAAAGGTTTTCAATTATACATTCCATCCAGTCTTCAGACAGATGCCATAAACAGAAAATAGTTTTGAAGTGAAGACAAAACATCAGAGACTCAAGTGGAAACAGTAAAAAAAAAGCAGAGAAATACAAGATAAATCTTTAAAGATACAATCATCATCCAGTCATTGGATTAAGCTACAACATATGTTCGTTTGTAGTTGAAGTTATGCAACTATTGCAGATTGAAAATCATGGTTTTATGATTGCGATTATGATTTAGAAAGTCTCAGAGAAGTCCATGTTAAATGAACAGATGTATTATTGTATTATAGGGTAGTTCAACGAACACACAGAAAAATCAAATCTGAATACATCATCAGAATCAAAGGAAATTGTGGATTCTAATTAGGTTGGTTTGGATTTTGCAATTTTGCTTCTAATTTGATACAAATGAATGATAAATTTGTGATGAATAGAGATACAATTTCAAAAAGAATTTTTGTTATCGGTAAAACAGATGGCCCAAATCTCATACACTTTGAATGGTAAAAAACTATGAAAAAGAAAACTTCGTTGTCTTCTGTTAAAAGCTAAAACCGTGCTTTTGTGAGCAATGAGGGGAACGGAATTAATTCTTAAAAAATAAAAAAATACAAATATAAATCTAGCCATTTTTGAGATATAAAATTTTTAGTAATTCAGAAAATGCAAAATTTCTGAAATTTTTGGTTACGAGGATATTGAAGAGAAACGCGAGAGTGTGCCAAAGATAAGTACCAGCGGGTCGGATCCCTGACATCCGTCCAACCATAATGCTTCCCCCTTGGAAGCATAGAGAGAAGAAAAGAGATCTGGTAGGGAAAAACAGTTGATCCTAGGATCACGAGTCTTGCAAAGGAGATTGGACGGATTGTAGATACCTATAAGTCAGAGAAATGACGCAGTCGGTTGCAATAAGATCAAGATTCCGAACCACAACACCAAGAGACTGGTAATCGTCTTCCAAATGCTGGAGATATGAAAATGGGAGTTCGGTCACCTTGTATTTATGAACGAAAATTCACTTTTAAATATTCAAAAAGTCAAATTGGATGGTAGACACGTTGCCAAAGTTCTTAGAATTCTACCAGAAATAATAAATTTTTTATTGTTTGGTAGTTTGTTAATGTTATGGTCGATTTTCCAGAGGTACTTCATAAATTTTCTATAGAAAACAACTTCTGACAAAATCTTCCTACATAGAAATAAAATTTGGACAAAATTTTCTATATAAAAATAAAATTTTGGCAAAATTTTCGATATAGAAACAAAAAACATTTTTTGTTGAGAAAACTTTCTACATAGAAATAAAATTTTGACAATATTTTCTACGCAGAAATAAAATTTTCAAAAAAATTTCTATATGAAAAAAGTGTGACAAAATTTTGTATAGAAATAGAATTCTGACAAAATTTTCTATATACATAAAAATTCATTAAATAAATTTTGACAAAATTTTCTATATAAAAAAAATTGAAAAAATTTTCTATACAGCAAATAAAATTTGAGAAAATTATCTACATAGAAATAAAATTTTGACAAAATTTTCTATACAGAAATAAAATTTTGACAAAATTTTCTATATAGAAATAAAATTTTTTAAAAATTTTCTATACAGAAATAAAATTTTTTAAAAATTTTCTATACAGAAATAAAATTTTCAAAAAATTTTCTATAGAAATAAAATTTTGAGAAAATTTTTTATAGAAACAAAATTTTGACAAAATGTTTAATAGAAATAAATTTTTGACAAAATTTGCTATAGAAATAAAATTTTGACAAAATTTTCTATGGAAATAAAATTTTGACAAAATTTTCTATAGAAATAAAATTTTGACAAAATTTTCTATAGAAAAAAAATTTTGACAAAATTTTGTATAGAAATAGATTTTTGACAAAATTTTCTATAGACATAAAAATTCGATAAATAAATTTTGACAAAATTTTTTATATAAAAATAAATTTTGAGAAAATTTTCTATACAGAAATAAAATATTCAAAAAATTTTCTATAGAAATAAAATTTTAACAAAATCTTCTATATAAATAAAATTTTGACAAAATCTTTATAGAAACAAAAGTTCCAAACATATACAGAAACAAAATTTTAACAAAATTTTCTATAGAAACAAAATGTTGACAAATTTTTCTATAGAAATAAAATGTTGACAAAATTTTCTATAGAAATAAAATTTTGTATAGAAATAGAATTTTGACAAAATTTCCTATAGAAATAAAAATTCGTTAACTAAATTTTAACAAAATTTTCAAAAAAAAAAATTTTGTTTTTTTTTTGAGAAAACTTTCTACATAGAAATAAGATTTTGACAAAATTTTCTACACAGAAATAAAATTTTCAAAAAAATTTCTATACGAGTATAAAAATAAAATTGTGACAAAATTTTGTATAGAAATAGAATTCTGACAAAATTTTCTATAGACATAAAAATTCATTAAATAAATTTTGACAAAATTTTCTATATAAAAAAAAATTGAAAAAATTTTCTATACAGCAAATAAAATTTGAGAAAATTTTCTACGTAGAAATAAAATTTTGACAAAATTTTCTATACAGAAATAAAATTTTTTAAAAATTTTCTATACAGAAATAAAATTTTCAAAAAATTTTCTACAGAAATAAAATTTTTGATAAAATTTTGTATAGAAACAAAATTTTGACAAAATTTTGATAGAAATAAATTTTTGACAAAATTTGCTATAGAAATAAAATTGTGACAAAATTTTCTATAGAAATAAAATTTTGACAAAATTTTCTATAGAAATAAAATTTTGACAAAATTTTCTATGGAAATTAATTTTTGACAAAATGTTCTATAGAAATAAAACTTTTAAAAAATTTTCTATAAAAATAAAACTTTGATAAAATTTTCTATAGAAATAAAACTTTGATAACATTTTTATTACAGAAATAAAATTTTGACAAAATTTTCTATAGTAATAAAATTTCGACAAAATGTCCTATTGAAATAAAAATTCGTTAAAAATATTAAACCGATTTCTTGAAAAAATCCCCAAAATTATGGAAATTTCGTAAATTTCGTCCACAAAAAATTCGTTCACAAAAAAATATTACCAATTTGGGGAAAAATCCCCAATACTGGCAACACTGGTGATAAACCCGAATCGCATAATGTTCTCTTACGGAAGCTCCTCGGACGTCGTCATGGTTAGTTCAGACCTCGAAGCAATGCAAGTAGACATAGCCATGAACTCTAACATCACGGTGAAAATTGGTCTAAGGATAGACTCCGTTATTCCCAAGAAGATAACATTCATGAACTTCGATAAAGTTAACTGGGAGCTATTAACCTCGCTAACGGAGTAGGAGTTTGTCGGTACCCCAACCTAATTGCTATTAATCTCGCTAACCGAGCAGGAATTTGTCATTGCCGCTATGCTAATGTTAGCGCCGGTTGGAGAGAAGATCTTCATGGATTACATGACGAGAGCGTGCAAAAGAGTATACCATGCAGAATTCGTCATTAGAATCATGGTTGGCAGATAAGATGCGGAAGGAAACCCTGATCCAAGGACCCTTAGCGAAGGACTACACGCTCGTCGGTCTACTTAGCAAAAAATAGCACGAGCATCAGAGAGAACGTCTGGAGTACTCCGATCTTCGATCCAAGCGGTTGTGGTGGAAAATTCGTAACCTCCCGAATCCCAAACATAAAGACAACATCTTCACTTCGTTTGGGGGACAAACCACGAAGGACGATATGACATTCGCCGTACGACACAATTTGTCGACCATGCAAGCCCAACGTAAATGCGAATCTTCCGAGCATTCAGACCAAACAGTCCTCTTATTGTCATAAGCTACGAGTATGCACTCCAATCCACAAAGGCCGCGAAAAGTTCCACTGCAATTGACCCAGATGGTTTGGTTACGAGGATGTTGAAGCACATTGAAGAGAAAAGCGCTAGGTTCTTTGTTCATATCTACAATGTTTGCCTCAACGAGAGCGTGTAAAAAATAAACACTAGCGGGTTGGATTCCTGATATCCGTGCAACCGTGCACGGGGAAGCCCCCGTGGAAGCATAAAGGAAAGAAACGAGATCCTGAAAGAAAACTAAACTGATACCAGGAACCCGAGTCTCGCTAAAAAGATCGACCAGCTTTTAGTCTTACATAAGCGGCTGTGGTCGACGATTCGGAACTTCTCGAATCCCCAAACGGAATGACAACCTCTGTATTTCTCCGAAGGACGATTCCCCTACGGTGTTTGCCTGCAGACAATTTGTCGAGCACTCCACCTTGCAGAAGGCAAAGGCGAGTTTTCTGTGCATTCAGACCAAAAAGTCCCCCTATGTTCATAGCCAGGAGTGTGCACTCCAATCCATAAAGGCCGCCAAAAATTCCAACGCAATTGGCCCAGATGGTTTGGTTATGAGGATGTTGAAGCACATTGAAGAGAAACGCGCTAGGTTCATTGACCATACCTATAATGTTTGCACTGACATCCGTGCAACCATGATGCTTCCCTCTTGGAAGGATAAAGGAAAGAAACGAAAGACAACTCAACTGACACCAGGAACCCGAGTCTCGCTAAAAAGATCGTGTGTGCAATCCGAGTGATAAAGGCCGCCAAAAGTTCCGCCGCAATTGGTCCGTATGGTTTGGTTACGCGGATGTTGAAGCAAACTGAAGAGAAACGCGCAAGGTTTCTGGGTCTTAGGTCCCATAACTGGAGATATTTTCTTCGGTATCGGAGTACGAGTTTGTCATTGCCCCAATGCTATTATTAGCGCAGGCTGGAGAGATGATCTGCAGGCATGTCTTAACGAGAGCGTGCGAAAGATCCACACCAGCGGGTTGGATCCCTTACATCCGTCCGTATTCCCCATGGAAGCATCGAGGTTGGCAGAGAAGAGAGACGAAATCCGGAAAGAAAACCCATTTGATCCCAGGATCCCGAGTATCACTAATATTGACCAGCTTTTAGACACCCATAAGTGCGAGAAGTGGCGCAAGCGTCTGGAGGAATACGATCTTAAATCCAAACAGTTGTAGCCGACGATTTAGAACCTCTCACCCAAAACGGGAAGACGATATTTCCGTTTCATTTGGGTGCGAAACTCTGTTGGAGGATTCCCCTACGGTGAACGCCTTCTGCACACGATTTGTCGGTCACCACCAGACTGCAGATCGAGCAAACAGGATCCCGAGTCTCACTAATTATATTGACCAGCTTTTAAACACCCATAAGTGTGAGAAGTGGCGCAAGCATCTGGAAGAATCCGTTCTTAAACGGTTGTTGCCGACGATTTAGAACCTCTCACACTCAAAACGGAAAGACGATATTTCCGTTTCATTTGGGTGCGAAACTCCGTAGGAGGATTCCCGTATGGGGAACCCCTTCTGCACACAATTTGTCGGTCACCACTAGAGTGCAGATCGAGCAAGCAGAAGTCCAAGGCGATTCTTTCGTGCACTCAGACAACCATGACCAACCTATGATAATCAACCAGTGGTGTGTAATTCGAGCAATAAAGGCCGCCAAGAGTTCCACCCCAGTATCATATCTTGGAAATAAGGAAGGATGTTTCGGTTCTGAAGCAAACAGAGACACTTTGGAGACTGGTTTTGGCCTATTAATTTTCGTTTCCTTCTGCACAAAGATTTTGAAGCTATTTTCCTGTCCCCCTTTACAGAACACCTAATGTTGGCAGAACATCAACATGGCTTCTGCTCGGCCAGATATACTTGGAAGTCGAACGGATGGCCTTGACCATCAATTGATAGCCTGATCAGGATGTTGGCATTGAGGGAAATTGAGGGAATGAGAGCGGTATTGAGGCCGTGTATACGGACAATGTAAGAACACCACCTATCAGTGACCAAATCGTGACAATCTCAGCTTTGATCAGTCTTCTCCAGGTACCTGTCAGCGATGACGAGAGATGGCTACCTACAGAGACCAAATCGGTGAATCTCTGCTATGATCTGGCATCTCCATATATCTGACCAGTTACATCTCAATTCTGAAGCCAGAAATTCAAGATGAATGCCAAATTGTGGACATTAGCCTTGCATCGCGACATATTTCTTACCATTTCCTGCGAAACCAGCCATCCACTTCACTCTGAAGTCATTCATACAATATCTTCCTCCCAATCCAGCATGACAATCTCAACTATGATCAGTCTTCTCCAGGTACCTGTCAGCGATGACGAGAGATGGCTACCTACAGAGACCAAATCGGTGATATCGCAGCTATGATCTGGTATCTCCAGGTATCTGACCAGTTACATCTCAATTCTGAAGCCAGAAATTCAAGATGAATGCCAGATTGTGGACATCAGCCTTACATCGCGACATATTTCTTACTATTTCCTGTGAAACCAGCAGACCTGCCATCCACTTCACTCTGAAGTCATTCATACAATATCTTCCTCCCAATCCAGCATGACAATCTCAGCTATGATCAGTCTTCTCCAGGTACATGTCAGCGATGACGACAGATGGCTACCTACAGAGACCAAATCGGTGAATCTCTGCTATGATCTGGTATCTCCAGGTATCTGACCAGTTACATCTCAATTCTGAAGCCAGAAATTCAAGATGAATTCCAGATTGTGGACATCAGCCTTACATCGCGACATATCTTTTACCATTTCCTGTGAAACCAGCAGACCTGCCATCCACTTCACTCTGAAGTCATTCATACAATATCTTCCTCCCAATTCAGCGTTGCACTGAGTGAAGGAACACCACCTATCACTGACCAAATCGGTGAAATCTCAGCTATGATCTTTCATCTTCAGGTAACATATCTGAACCATTGCACCACGGGGGCCACAGTGGTGAAATGGTTAGCCAGGCCGCCTTGCATACACAAGTTCGTGGATTCGATTTCTGCTTCGACAGAACGCCTAAAAGTTTTTTTAGCTGTGGATTTTCCCACCTCAGTAATGCTGGCGACATTTCTGAGTGTTTCAAAGCTTCTCTAAGTGGTTTCATTGAAATGTGGACCGCCAATAGGACTCGGCTATAAAAAGGAAGTTCCTTGTCATTGAGCTTAACATGGAATCGGGCAGCACTCAGTGATAAGAGAGAAGTTCACCACTGTGGTATCACAATGGACTGAATAGTCTAATACATCGGACTGCCACCTATCCTAACCTAACATAACCATCTGAACAGTTACTTCACAATTATGTACTCTTAAATTCAGAGGACAATATATTTTACCAGTGTAGTATTGTGCTTGACCACCATCTGTCAGTAATGACGAATGACGGTTGCCTGGAGATACTATATCGGTGCTATTTCAGCTGTTATCTGAATGTACCTCAATGGTTACCTCTCAATTCCGAACGTAGCAATTCAATAGGAATGCGCAACTTTGTCTCACAATTAGTCTCACATTACGAGGTATCTCCTCGTATGTCCTACGAAATCAACAGAACTGACACCTCACTTCACTCCGAAGTCATCCAGTAGAGGCAGCTCGAATAGGTATTCCCCTATCCCTTTTCATTTAAAACTGGTTTAGTTCCCATTTGGTTTAATTCGTCTAGCTAACTTTTCTATAAAATGCAATAAAATTCATTAGTATGAAAATATTCCATAAATTTTCCTCCTATTAATTTCCTTTGCTTATTCCCGTCGCTATTTCTTTTTCCGTTTTCACATTTCATAAAATTATAAGAATTTTTTTTCCGTCATAATTTACTGATGCCAGGAATATATTTCTTTTTAATAATGGCAGCGAACTAAATTTTACACTCTATAAATCTAATAAAAAGTGAGAGCAAAGGCGAGGGGGGTGGGGTGGGAAAATTCCATTTATGTTTCCTCAGGATTGGAGAGGGAATGGACGAGCAAATCAAAGAGCCTTATTTAAATATTTTTGCTGTTGCATACTTTTAGTTGCTAACATAACATGCGCAAGAGCTTAGTACATATTATTATTATTATTTATAAACTAATAACAATAGTTTAGAATGAGTAACATATTACAATAAAATTCTATTATAATTATATAGTCATGCATTACATAAAATCTTACGCCTGAGGTTAAGGCTTGGTAAGCGTCAACAATAGAAATAGGTTACCATGGTGGTGGCCCAATTTAGTTATACCTTGGTATTTCTTACTTTACAGCCTCATGACAACCTTTAACGACAATTCCCTTTATACTTTCACTTCATAATGAAGTGCATAAAAACCGCATATAGTTTTATGGTAGAATAACTTGATTTTTAGCATAAATGGGTTGGTGGTAAAGGGCATACAAGGATTTTTATGATTAGGATGTTGTGGTTAGGATGAAATTATTTATAATGGAAAGGGGTAAATTTTTTATACAAATTTAACAAATGTTGCATAATTTAAGGCTTATTAAAGCTTGAATACAAATCGTGGTATACTTCTAGGCTTTATCATTAATATTTTCACTCATTATTCTTATTTCCTCTTATTACTTAACTAAAGTTAATATACAACAAAAAATAATGAAATATTTTCTGTTATGATGGAGTTCAAACCACTGCTACTATTATGACAGGAGTCTGTGGTATATTTCACGCCAAGGTTCCATTTTTTGTGTGTTGCCAACACCGATACTCGGTGATGGCCTGGTTACATTTAATAATAATCTCCCAGTGGACTGCTGTTTAAATTTCCCTTATAAAAAATAACACTGATAAGTTACTCTACCCCTTGCCATGATAATGAAGCTGCTGCTGATGAATGATGCTTGCAAAGTAAACCAGAACTCATCTCATTTCAGTTATTACTACTGATGTTGATGTGATACCCTGGATTTCATGGTTTGTTGAATTTAATATTTTTCATCATTTCATAACTTTGTGCTGAAATGGGGGTTTGATTCTGATTTTTTACGAGATGAAGCTTTAGTATTCATTGCTTAAATATTTAATTTTTTTTAGATATTTCAAATTTGCTACTTCCCAAGGCTATAAATTCATATTCAATCCTGTTTAAATATTTTTTTTTATATTAAAAACCTCAGCTTAGAAAAGGAAAATGGGTGGAGAAAGGGAAGTGCTATATTTTGTTAATTTTGCAATAGAATTGTAAAGGGTCCCCTACTGACTCTTGCCTTCTTTGTACTGCCTACTAATACACTTTCGATTTTTTTGTTTTGAATCATAAATTTTTGAATCATTTAATTTATGAATTTGATGCAATATTTGTACTTAAGAAAAGATGAAAAAGACCTTAAGTGTTAGTGTTTGTCAAATTTTTTATTTCTATAGAAAATTTTGTCAAAATTTTATTTCTATCGAAAATGTTGTCAAAATTTTTATCTCTATAGAAAATTTTGTCAAAATTTTATTTCTATAGAAAATTTTGTCAAAATTTTATTTCTATAGAAAATTTTGTCAAAATTTTATTTCTATAGAGAATTTTGTCAAAATTTTATTTCTATAGAAAACTTAGCCAAAATTTTTATTTCTATCGAAAATTGTGTCAAAATTTTAATTTCTATCGAAAATTGTGCCAAAATTTTATTTCTATAGAAAATTTTGTCATAATCTAATTTCCATAGACAGTTTTGTCAAAATTTTATTTCTATATAAAATTTTATCAAAATTTTATTTCTATATAAAATTTTGTCAAAATTTTATTTCTATATAAAATTTTGTCAAAATATTATTTCTATATAAAATTTTGTCAAAATTTTATTTCTATAGAAAATTATGTCAAAATGTTATTTCTATAGAAAATTTTGTCAAAGTTTTATTTCTTTACAGAATTTTGTCAAAATTTTATTTCTATAGAAAATATTGTCAAAATTTTATTTCTATTGAAAATGTTGTCAAAATTTTTATTTCCATAGGAAATGTTGTCAAAATTTTTATTTCTATAGAAAATTTTGTCAAAATTTTATTTCTGTAGAAAATTTTGTCAAAATTTTATTTCTATCGATTTTTTTTTCAAAATTTTATTTCTATAGAAAATCTTGTCAAAATTTTATTTCTATAGAAAATTTTGCAAAAATTTTATTTCTATAGAAAATTTTGTCAAAATTTATTTCTATAGAAAATTTTGCCAAAATTGTATTTCTATAGAAAATTTGGCAAAATTTTACTTCTATTTTATTTCTATAGAAAATTTTGTCAACACTTTTATTTCCATAGAAAGTTTTTTCAAAATTTTTATTTCTATAAACAATTTTGTCAAAATGTTTATTTCTGTAGAAAATGTTGTAAAAATTTTTATTTCCATGGAAAGTTTTGTTAAAAATTTTATTTCTATAAAAAATGTTGTCAAAATTTTATTTCTATAGTAAAGTTTGTCAAAATTTTATTTCTATGGATTTTTTTTTATCAAAATATTATTTCTATAGAAAATTTTGTCGAAATTTTATTTCTAAAAAAAAATTTTTGCCAAAATTTTATTTCTATAGAAAATTTTGTCAAAGTTGTATTTCTATAGAAAATTTTGTCAAAATTTTATTTTTACAGAAAATTTTGTCAAAAATGTATCTCCATAGCAAATTTTGTCAAAATTTTTATTTCCAAAAAAAATGTTTATTTCTCTAGGAAATTTTGTCAAAATTTTATTTCTATACAAAATTTTATCAAAATTGTTATTTCTTAGAAAATATTGTCAAAATTGTTATTTCTATAAAAAAATGTGTCAAAATTGTATTTCTATAGAAGATTTTTCTCAAACTTTTATTTGTATAGAAAATTATGTTAAAATTTTATTTCTATAGAAAATTTTGCTATAGAAATAAAATTTTGTCAAAATTTTATTTCTATAGAAAATTTTGTCAAAATTTTATTTCTATTGAAACTTTTGTCAAAATTTTATTTCTATAGAAAATTTTGTCAAAATTTTATTTCTATAGAAAATTTTATCTCCATAGAAAATTTTGTTAAAATTCTTATTTCCAAAAAAAATGTTTATTTCTCTAGCAAATTTTGTCGAATTTTTTTTTCTATACAAAATTTTGTCAAAATTTTTATTTCTTAGAAAATTTTGTCAAAATTTTTATCTCTATAAAAAAATTTGTCAAAATTTTATTATTTATAGAAGAATTTTCACAAACTTTAATTTTTATAGAAAATTATTTCAAAATTTTATTTCTATAGAAAATTTTGTCAAAATTTTATTTCTTTAGAAAATTTTGTCAAAATTTTATTTCTATAGAAATTTTTTTCAAAATTTTATTTCTGTAGAAACTTTTATCAAAATTTTATTTCTATATCAAAATTTTTATTTCCATAGAAAATTTTGTCAAAGTTTTTATTTCTATAGAAAATTTTGTCAAAGTTTTAATTTCTGTAGAATATTTTCTCAAACTTTTATATCTATAGAAAATTTTGCCAAAATTTTATTTCTAAAAAAAATTTTGCCAAAATTTTATTTCCATAGAAAATGTTGTCAAAATTTTTATTTCTATAGAAAATTTTGTTAAAGTTTTATTTCTATAGAAAATTTTGTCAAAATTTTATTTCTATATCAAAATTTTTATTTCCATAGAAAATTTTGTCAAAGTTTTAATTTCTATAGAATATTTTCTCAAACTTTTATATCTATAGAAAATTTTGCCAAAATTTTATTTCTACAGAAAATTTTGCCAAAATTTTATTTCTATAAAAAATTTTGTCTGAAATTTATTTCTATTTTCAAATTTTTATTTCTTTAGAAAATTTTGTCAAAATTTTATTTCTATTGAAAATTTTGTCAAAAATTTATTTCTATGGAAAAATTTGCCAAAAATTTATTTCGTTTTTGTTTTTTTGCCAAAATTTTATTTCTATAGAAAATGTTGCCAAAATTGTTTTTCTATAGAAAATTTGGCAAAATTTTACTTCTATTTTATTTTTATAGAAAATTTTGTCACCATTTTTATTTCCATTGAAATTTTTTTCAAAATTTTTATTTCTATAAACAATTTTGTCAAAATTTTTATTTTGGTAGAAAATGTTGTCAACATTTTTATTTCCATGGAAAATTTTGTTAAAAATTTTATTTCTATAAAAAAATTTGTCAAAATTTTATTTCTATAGAAAAATTTTCTCAAACTTTTATTTCTATAGAAAATTATGTCAAAATGTTATTTCTATAGAAAATTTTGTCAAAATTTTATTTCTAGAGAGAATTTGGTCAAAATTTTATTTCTATAGAAACATTTTCTCAAACTTTTATTTCTATAGAAAATTATGTCAAAATTTTTATTTCTTAGAAAATTTTGTCAAAATTTTTATTTCCTTAGAAAATTTTGCCAAAATTTTATTTCTAGAGAGAATTTGGTCAAATTTTTTTTCTATAGAAAATTTTGCCAAAATTTTTATTTCTATAGAAAATTTTGTCAAAATTTTATTTCCATAGTAAAATTTTCCCAAACTTTTATTTCTATAGAAAATTTTGCCAAAATTTTATTTCTATAGAAAATTTTTCCAAAATTTTATTTCTGTAGAAAATTTTGCAAAAATTTTATTTCTATAGAAAATTTTGCCAAAATTTTACTTCTATACAAAGGCTTGTCAAAATTTTTATTCTAGAGAAAACATTCGTATAAGTAACATTATTTCCAATAGCATGGTGCATATGAGATGTAATAAAAAAAACAAAAAAATGAAGTTAATTTGCGATTCATTGAAAGACCGCATACTTAACAAATCAAGTTAAGTGTTTTTTTTTTTTTTTTCAAAAACACTTTAGTTGTGCTCCCAAATATATGCTACAAAAATTTTTTATTATTTACCATAAATAAGCCTTTTCATAAAAAATAAAAATCATTTTTCATTATTATATTTTAATAAACCATGCTGTCAAACAAACAAAAACAACAAATCAATAGTTGAAAATTAAAAATTATTATTAAGCAGATTTATTTGCCTATAGTTGCACTATATTATGCCGTAACTAATTAAGTAGTTAGAAAAATTTCTAAAAATTAAAAAAACCATTAAATTTTAATGTATTTTCATTTGGGTTAATTTTTTTTAGAAAAACTTCCCTCCAAATACTATTATACCATATTTAATGGTGAACAATAGTCATATATTGCAAATTATTTTAATTAGTTTTTTTTCGTGTATTTGTTGTGTTTTGGCATTGTTATTATTATTCCTAAATATTTCATGATGAAAGGACTAACAGGATTTAAAACAAAACCTAATGCGGCCAGCTGTGCATAATTGTATTGAAAATTCGGTATAAATAATATAGAGTTTGTCATTTATTATAAATTCTCCAACTACTTTAACATTTGTTATGGTAATTTTCCATATTATTTTGTTTATGTGTGTACAATTCATAATTATGGCTTTCTGTAAATGTTTAAATTGAATTTTTGTGTGTTTTAGTGGATGTGAATTAGCTGTAAAATGGGTTACATTTTGTGGACCATTAACTTAGTTAATTAGAATTTTATGGGGAGTATAGAAGCCAAAATTCAATATGTGTTTTTGGTGAATGCATATTAAAGTGAAATTGTATATGCATTTTAAATAATTTATTTTTATTTGTAATTGCATATTTTTAGGCATGCACCGAATGACAATTGTGTTATTAGGTTGTACAACTTTAAAAAAAATTTGAAGCCTAAGCGAAATTTTATTTTTTCAAGACAAAGAATTTAGAATATATTTAATTAAATTATGAAAATAAATTTTTATGAGAAAAGCAAAAAACTAACTCAGCTCAAAAATTTTATGGGTTAAGATAGTAGATAAGGAGTTTAAATATTTTCTATGCTTTTTATTTTAAATTAATTTATTTTATTTTTTTAAATTAGTTTTATTGAAATTTTTTCTTAATATTATATGCAAATTCTTGCACCTAAAAGTATGCAGTATAACTTTGTTTTATGGAATTTCAAAAAAAAAAAAAAACTAACACAACACAAACTTTAATTGGTTAGTAGCTATGGAATTTAAATATTTTCAATGTATTTTATTTTTAATTAACTTAATTTAGTTTTTTTGCATCAAACAAAAATTGGAAGCCTAGCCGAAATTTAATTTTTACAAGACAATGAATTTAGAGTATACTTAATTACATTATGCAAAAGGCTAAACTAGCATGAATTTTATTTGGATTTATGTTTTTGGAATTTTAATATTTTAAATGCATTTTATTTTAATGTAATTATTTTTATTTCTCTACTTGATTTCATTATAATTTTCCCCCATTAGTATTATTTGCCCCTAAAAGTATGCAGTGTTCATTTGAATCATGTAATTTGAAAAAAGGATCTCACAACTCAGACTTTTATGGGTTAAGTTAATAGATATGGAATTTAAATATTTCTAATGCATTTTATTGTAATTTAATATATTTTTGAATTTATTTCATTATCCTTTTTCCCTCAAAATTGTTGGCAAAAGTTTATCCTAAAAGTATGCAGTGTTCGTTACAAAAAAGGCAACATACACTTTTGTGAGTTAAATTAGCAGATATGGAGTTTAAATATTTACAATGCAATTTATTTTAAATTAATTTATTTTTGAATTTATTTTATTATCATTATTTCCTTAAAATTCTTTGCAACATTTTGACACTAAAAGAATGCAGTGTTCCTTTGAATCATGCAGTGTGAAAAAAGGCTCTCACAACACAGACTTTTATGGCTTAAGTTAGCAGATGTGGGTTTTAAATATTTGCAATGTATTGTATTAATTAATTAATTAATTTTTTTCACTAATTCATTTCATTATAATTTGTGCCTTAATATTCTTTGCAAAAATTTGCCCCTACAAGTATGCAGTATACCTTTATGTCGTTGAATTTGAAAAAGGGAGATCACAGACTTTTATGGGTTAAGTTAAGTAGAAATAAAATTTAAATATCATCAATGAATTTTATTTTAAATTAATTTAATTTCTTTTATTCATTTTAATTAGATATTTCCATAAATATTCATTGCATATTTTTGCCCCTAAAAGTATGGATATTTCCTTGTATCATGCAGTTTGAAAAAAGGCTAACACATCACTTTTATGGGTTATGTTAGGTTAGGTTAGGTGGCAGCCCGATGTATCAGGCTCACTTTGACTATTCAGTCCTTTGTGATACCACATTGGTGAACTTCTCTCTTATCACTGAGTGCTGGCCGATTCCATGTTAAGCTCAATGACAAGGGACCTCCTTTTTATAGCCGAGTCTGAACGGCGTTCCACATTGCAGTGAAACCACTTAGAGAAGTTTTGAAACCCTCAGAAATGTCACCAGCATTTCTGAGGTGGGATAATCCACCGGTGAAAAACTTTTTGGTGTTCGGTCGAAGCAGGAATCGAACCCACGACCTTGTGTATGCAAGGCGGGCATGGTAACCATTGCACCACGGTGCTGGGTTATGTTAGTAGAAATGGAGTTCAATGCATTTTATTTTTTTGGTATTTATTTGTTTGTCAATGCATTTTATTTTAAATTAAGTTAGTTCCTTATTTTAACTTCATTTTAATTACATTTTTTTTTTCTCTTAATATTCTTTGAAAACATTTGCTCCTAAAAGTATGCAGAATCCCTCATTTGAAAAATGGCTAAAACAATACAGACTTGTATGGGTTCAGTTAGTAGAAATGAAATTTAAATATTATCAATGCATTTTATTTTAAATTAATTTATTTTTGAAATGTGATTATTATAATTTTTTCCTTACTATTCATTGCAAAATTTTGCCCATACATGCAGTTTGAAAAGGGGCAATAAAAACACAGACTTTTATGAGAGACTTTGGCAAATATAAAATTTAAATATTTTAAATGCATTTTAATTTAACTTTTTTTATTTAATTTTATTTTCATTTTTCCACCTAAAAGTATGCAGTGTTCCTTTATATCATATCGTCGAACAAATTCTTAGTGCCTATCTTAAGGTTTCTTTTATTAAATTTTATTCCTTTGAGCTATTGCGAAATTGATGGCGTTTTCAGGGTCTTAATTATTTTCTTGTTTTACAAATACCAGTTATCCTTTGCTTTCTTCTAATTAAACCTTAATTGAAAAAGTCAAGGTCCAATGGATAGCAAATGAATTAAATTGCAATGAATATAACCCCATTGCAATGAATAAACATGATAGATGCTGCATTGCCTTTCATAATGAGCAGCAACATTTCTATGTGCTATGGTTGCCTTCTTTTGTTTCTATTCCCGCAATTTGTCCATTCATTCATTGCAATAGGTAATGAGAAACCTTCAATTATTGGTTCTTTAATCAATTTTCTTTTGAACTTTCGATGGCAATTCATTCATTACGGGTTTCAGTTTTCTTTTTTTATATTTTTTTGATTTTCTATTTCTTTAATTAGTCATATAATAGATGGCTTTAATTTAGGAAAGGGAGAAAAGGTATTTTATAAATATTTTTAATGATCAATTATAACGAAACAAAAAAATATTAAATATTTTATAAAGAAAAATACAAATCGATGATATTTTTTAACCTTAGTTTTATTATGATATTACACTACACTATTTTTCGTTACCAGTTGTTGACATATTTTGACATATTCTTGCGTAAAATTTTCTCTATTAATATTTGTAGTAATGAATTCCTGAACACATCCTTGATTGCCCCTAAAAGTATGCAAACATTTTAGTGGGTGCTTTAAAGGAGATGCATTCCGTTGTTTTGCCCGAAAGTATGCAATTGCATTTCAATGTGATTAGTTGAAGGGCAAAGAGTTATATTCTTCTTATCTGTAGAGGGATGGGATAATGAACAAGTAATGACGAAATGAAAGATACACAAATAAATTATGTTGATGAATAAATGTGGCAATTTTACCTACTAACTGATATGCCACTCTCTATAAAAAAGGACATTTTTACCATACTTCCATGAAATTATTCACTGTAAGTCTTTGAAATTAGAAGTTATTCTTCTCTCAGCCTTACCGACCACCAATGAATTTTGCAATAACCCCTATTCAATAAATGCCTAAATGTATACATTAAAAAAAGGTTTATTAAAATATAGTAGCAAAAACCAATTTCTAAAAAAATATCCAGCTATATATACATTTATTATTATGCCCTTAAGACATTTAACAGTTAGTGTTTAGCCTTAGAGTGTTTTTAATACAATTTTCAAAACATTTTAAGAATTTAAAATGTTTTTCCTTCATCCAAAGAGTGCTTCAAAATTCCAAAATGTTTTAATTTTTTTATTATGGTTTATATATATATTTTTACATTAACTTTATTTTACTTAACAAACAGAATTAAAATAAATCTGGTGTCAATAAAAACTTTTGTTTTGTATATTTTTTAGCCTATTTAAACAATTAAAGCATACTTTTCGGTGTCATTTCCCACAGAATACATAGATGTTCATATATAGGAGCATAACTTTTGCCTCTTATGTTGGTTTTTGTTGAACTTTCTCTTTGCCTTTTTTTTTTTGTTGGTTATAATTTTGGCAAAATCGTGTTTGTTCTATTTGTACTTCATCAAATTTATTAACTTTTCGGCAAGTTTTTCACCCTACTTCATATGATCCTCCTCGTTGGTTTAATACGAACCTCTTCTATATCTCGAGTGCTAAGAAAGCTGTAGGGCAGAGACTTTTTGAAAGTTTCATGACTTGTTATAAAGATACAAGAGAAAGTTTAACGAAAACAAATTTTGACATGATAATGTTAACAGGCAAAAGGACCTTCATATGAACAGAGCATAGACTACATGAATATTAAGATGAGTCGAATAGACTCATTCAATTACACTCGCACTGAGGATTTCACAAAACAAAATTCATATAATTTTTAATTATATTAAATTTTATATCCACTTCAATGGTATCAGAATGGTACAAATAATTTTGTCGTTTCCTTTGTAATGCATTGAAATATCGTTTTTCCGCTATATAAAGTATATGAACATGGAGAAATCCTAAGACGATATGATGACGTACGTCTGGCCGTCTATTGTAATCGCGATACAGTCTTCAATAATGGTGTCTGAAATTTTGGATATATCTCCGTTTTTTGTCTGCAATTAAATCAAGTTCGAAAATGGGCTATATCCGTCCAGGCTTTTAAAGTATGCAGTGTTTTTGTATCATGCAGTTTGAGGAAAGGCTAACACAAACCCCTATTTTTATGAGTTAAGTTAGTAGATACGGAATTTATATAAATTGCGGAAATTAATAAAAAAAATATTTTTTTTTGTTTTATTTTATTCTATTTTATTTTATTCTATTTTATTTTATTTTATTTTAAATTAGTTTAATTTATTTTTGAATTTATTTCATTATCATGTTTCTTCTTAAATTTTTTTGCAAAGACTCAATAATTACACATTACACAAAATTACAACAGCCGAAGCGGCGGGACTCGCAGACGAGCGTGATGAACGCCGTCGTGCTAACCCTGCTGATCCTAGAATCAGAGAACTAAATCTAGAGATTAGTAAGATGGTCGACGAGCACAAGAGGAACACTTGGTTAGAGCGCCTGAAGCAATGTAACTTAGGCACAGGTAAATTGTGGTCGACAGTGAGAGCCCTCTCGAACCCCGCTACAAGGGATGATGGGATTTCAGTCACCTTTGGCGACGTGACTGATCTGAAGAGATGCGCCAAATACTTCAACCGACTGTTTGTCGAGCAACCCGAGAGTGATAGAGCGAAAAGGAGAGCCACTCGTCGCATACGTGGTCTCCGAGCCGACGACACACCACAATTTACCAATGTCATCAACAGCGCGAAACCATCTAAGGCGCTGGGCCCCGACGGAATTTCAATGCTAATGCTGAAGCATCTGGGAATACTGGGAGTTGAGTACCTGACCAGACTCCTCAATTTGTCCTTGGAATCACTCATTATACCCGATGTCTGGAAGATGGGAAGAGTGATTCCACTACTGAAACCAGGCAAAGATTCGAGTAAAGGTGAATCGTACAGACCGATATCCCTTCTCTCACCAGTAGCCAAGACACTTGAGGCACTACTCCTCCCCAGCCTTGTGGAGAATTTTCCAGCTGCCCACCATCAACATGGATTCCGTAAGGTACACAGTACGACGACGGCCTTACATGCCATTTCGACACATATCAATAGGGCACTTAACCAGCCCAAGCCGTGTCATACGACGGTCCTCGTGGCGCTTGACCTATCGAAAGCGTTCGATACGATCAACCATACCACATTATTCGAGGACATCGAGAACACGTCCCTACCGGCAGGGGCGAAGCGTTGGGTTCTTAACTATATGAGTGGACGCCAGTCGTACGTGAAATTCAGGGACAAGAAGTCAAAACCCCGTAGAGTTAAACAGGGAGTTCCCCAGGGCGGGGTGATATCTCCGGCACTGTTTAACCTCTACCTGTCCTCGATTCCACCCCCTCCTGACGGCGTCGAGATTGTGTCTTATGCGGACGATTGCACAATCATGGCATCCGGGCCCATTGTTGATGACATTTGCGATCGATTAAATGTCTACCTCGCTGATCTTACCAGTTATTGCACTGCAAGAAATTTGAGGATATCCCACCAAATCCTCAGCCACACTTTTCGCTACATGGACGGCGGAAGTACGCAGGCAGTTGAATGTCAGAGTCGAAGGCGAAACAATTCCGACAACAAATTACCCCAAGATTCACGGGGTCACATTCGACAGACTTTTTGAGTCGTCCGCCCATGCCACTGCAATTTGTGATAAGCTCCGCGGTAGAAATAAGGTCCTCAAGTCGCTTGCCGGCTTGGGGTGCGGACAAAGAAACCTTGTTAACTACATATAAGGCAATTGGCCGGTCAGTGGTAAACTATGCAGCGCCAGTGTGGACACCTCAAACGAGCGATACGCAGTGGAATAACATACAGACCTGTCAGAACGCTGCCCTTAGAACCCCAACAGGATGTCTCCTGGATCACCTTTATGCGGAGACCAAGATCATCCCAGTGCGTCGACACAACTACATGTTGTCAAAGCAGTACCTCTTGGGTTGCCATCGAAGTTGTCATCCGAATCACCATCTTGTGGATAGACAACCTCCACCCAGGAATGTAAGGGTTGATCTTCACCTTCTAGAGCCAGAGATCCAGCGTTACAAAAGAGAGCCTCTAGATCAGGCAGCATACCAGACAAGTCTGAACAGGATTCATGAGGATACTGTAGCTGAAGCGGTGAGGTTAATCCTGTTCTCGGGGTCCGACCGCCGCCCATTGCACCGGAGGAGAGAGACCTCCCACGGCAGACAAGGGTAGTTTTGGCCCAACTAAGATCAGGCAAGTGCTGCCGCCTCAATTCATACTTATCAGTGATTGATAGCAGCGTAGCTGACGTGTGTCCCATATGTAATCAAGGGCCACATGACACTCGTCACCTTTTTGCTTGCCCAGCTAAGCCTACCCGTCTCACTACCAGATCACTCTGGACACACCCCATCCTTGTCGCAGAGTTCCTTGATCTGGCTACCAGCTGAACTACACAAGCATAGAACAAAATGGATGAAACTACATTAAAAACTGTTACAACAACAACAACATTTCTTTGCAAAATTTTGCCCCTAATGGTATGCAGTCTCATTTGTATCATGCAGTTTAAAAAACGATTATAACAATACAGCAGATATGTAATTCAAATATTTTCAATGCATTTTAATTTAATTTAAATGAATTTAATTTTTCTTTTAATTAATTAAATTTATATTTTGCGAATTTTCCACCTAAAAGTATGCAGTATTTCATTCGTCAAACAATCGGATTAAGTTCGATGATGGGCTATATCCGTCCAGCTTTTGATATAGCCCACAACTATTTTTTGAGTGTGGTGGCTACATAAACTTCGGCCTACAGAAAGTTCGGTCATATATCCTTGTTTTATTTTATTTAATTCTATTAGTTTTATTTATTTTATTTTAAATTATACTAAACTTATAGTAAATTTAAAATGAGTGTGGGAATAATAGAAAAAAGCTTTAGCAACTGACGCCATCAGTTGAGTGTATTCTATTATAAATTTGATGTATACTTTCATTTTTAATTTATTGTAATATGTTTTTAAATAATTAGTTTTTACTTTTCAATTTAATTTTAATTAAACTAAAAATTCAAATGTTCGTTCTAGATTAAGATCTTCCTCTATATAAATATTTATCAAAAATTGCAAACTTCAATGTTTTGCTGATGTGTTTGTAGATTGTTCGTTATTATTTTTTTTTTTTTTTTTTTGGGAGACGATGTTTTTGGCTACACACATAATTGCTAACACTTGGAAGACAAACTAGCAGTTGAACTTTTATCGAAATTTTGTGATATGTGGTCCTGCGTACAAGTGCTCCTTGTAACCAACAAAAACATATACCCACACATATTTGCGCTGAACTTTGAATTTTTGTTTCCTAATAGTTATTCATTACAAGGGATTCCCCTTCTTCAGTTAAATTTGGGGTTGCCGGATTGTGGAGTGAGTAAACAATTTGAGAGAAACACACGGACTTCCATATCCTTCCATTTTGCCACTTTTTTTAAGCAGTGATACTTTTATGCAACTTTGCCACTAAATTTAATTCTTTTTGCATGAATATGCCACATTTTCGTCATACTACCACAGTTGGTAAAATTCTACCACAAATGGTAGATTTTTATTGTGAAGATTTTCTATGAAAATAAAATTTTGAGAAAATTTTCTATAGAAATAAAATTCTGACCAAATTTTTTATGGGAATACAATTTTGAGTAAATTTTCTATAGAAGTAAAATTTTGACAAAAATTTCCATAGAAATAAAATCTTGACAAAATAAAATAAAATTTTGACACAATTTTCTATAGAAATAAAATTTTGACAAAATTTTCTATAGAAATAAAATTTTGACAAAATTTTCTATAGAAATAAAATTTTGACAAAATTTTCTATAGAAATAAAATTTTGAGACTATTTTCTATAGAAAGAAAATTTTCACAAAATTTTCCAAAGAACTAAAATATTCCATACAAAATTTTTTGGCCAAAATTTCCTATGGATATAAAATTTTGACAAATTTCCTATGGATATAAAATTTTGACAAATTTTCTATAGAAATAAAATTTTGAGTAAAAAAATGTTGCCAAAAGTTTCTATACAAATAAAATTTTGCAAAATTTTCTATAGAAATAAAATTTTGAGTAAAAATTTCCATAGAATAAAATTTTGAGTAAAAATTTCCATAGAATAAAATTTTGAGTAAAAATTTCCATAGAATAAAATTTTCAGTAAAAATTTCCATAGAATAAAATTTTGACAAAATTTCGTTTAGAAATAAGTTTTTGAGAAAATTTTCTATAGAAATGAAGTTTTGAGACAAATTTAGTTAGAAATTAAATTTTGAGAAAATTTTCCATAGAAATACAATTTTGACCAAATTTTCTAAAGACATACAATTTTGACAAAATTTCATAATTTTGAGAAATTTTTCTAAAGAAATAGAATTTTCAAAAAAAGTGTTCTATAGTAATAAAGAAATAAAATTTTGAGAAAATTTTCTATAGAAATAAAATTTTCTATAAAAATTAAATGTTGACAAAATTTTCTATGGAAATAAAATTTTGACAAAGTTTTCTATGGAAATAAAATTTTGACAAAATTTTCTATAGAAATAAAATGTTGACAAAATTTTCTAAAGAAATAGCATTTTCAAAAAATGTTCTAAGTAATAAAGTTATAAGACAATTTTCTATAGAAAATAAATTTTGAGAAAATTTTCCATAGAAATACAATTTTGATGAAATTTTCTATAGAAATAAAATTCTAACAAAATTTTTTATAGAAATACAATTTTGAGTAAATTTTCTATAGAAATAAAATTTTGACAAAAATTTCCATAGAAATAAAATCTTGAAAAAACGAAAATAAAATTTTAACAAAATTTTCTATAGAAATAAAATTTTGAGACAATTTTCTATAGAAAGAACATTTTCACAAAATTTTCTAAAGAAATAAAATATTCCATAAAATTTTTTTTGTCAAAATTTTCTATGGGAATAAAATTTTGACAAATTTTCTATAGAAATAAAATTTTGCCAAAAGTTTCTATACAAATAAAATTTTGCAAACTTTTCTATAGAAATAAAATTTTGAGTAGAATAAAATTTTGACAAAATGTCGTTTAGAAACAAGATTTTGAAAAAATTTTCTATAGAAATGAAGTTTTGAGACAATTGTATTTAGAAATTAAATTTTGGGAAAATTTTTCATAGAAATACAATTTTGACAAAATTTTCTAAAGACATAAAATGTTGAGAAAATTTTAAAAGAAATAAAATTTTGAGAAAATTTTCTATAGATGTAAAATTTTGAGAAAGTTTTCTAAAGAAATAGAATTTTCAAAAAATATTCTTTACTAATAAAGTTATGAGACAATTTTCTATTGAAATTAAATTTTGAGAAAATTTTCTATAAAAATAAAATTCTGACCAAATTTTTTATAGGAACACAATTTTGAGTAAATTTTCTATAGAAATAAAATTTTGACAAAAATTTCCATAGAAATAAAATCTTGACAAAATAAAATAAAATTTTGAAAAATTTTCTACAGAAATAAAATTTTGAGACGATTTTCTGTAGAAAATTTTCTAAAGAAATAAAATATTCCATAATTATTTTTTTTTTTTGCAAAATTTCCTATAGAAATAAAATTTTGACAAATTTTCTATAGAAATAAAATTTTGCTAAAATTTTCTATACAAATAAAATTGTGCAAAATTTTCTATAGAAATAAAATTTTGAGTAAAAATTTTTACAAAACTTCGTTTAGAAATGAGATTTTGAGAAAATTTTCTATAGAAATGAAGTTTTGAGATAATTTTATTAAGGAATCAAATTTTGAGAAAATTTTCCATAGAAATACAATTTTGACAAAATTTTCTAAAGACATACAATGTTGAGAAAATTTTTAAAGAAATAAAATTTTGAGAACATTTTCTATAGATGTAAAATTTTGAGAAATTTTTCTACAGAAATAGAATTTTCAAAAAATTTTCTAGAGTAATAAAGACATAACATTTTGAGAAAATTTTCTATATAAATAAAATTTTCTATAGAAATTAAATGTTGACAAAATTTTCTATAGAAATAAAATTTTGGAACAATTTTCGATAGAAATAAAATTTTGACAAAATCTTCTAAAGAAATAGAATTTTCAAAAATTGTTCTGTAGTAATAAAGTTTTGAGACGATTTTCTATAGAAATTAGATTTTGAGAAAATTTTCCATAGAAATAAAATTTTGACAAAATTTTCTAAAGGCATAAAATTTTGAGAAAAATTTCTATCGAAATAAAATTTTGAGAAAATTTTCTATAGAAATTAAGTTTTTACAAAATTTTCTATAGAAATAAAATTTTTAGAAAACTTTCAATAGAAATAAAATTTTCTATAGAAATTAAATTTTAACAAAATTTTCTATGGAAATATAATTTTGACAAAACTTTCTAAAGAAATACTATTTTGACTAAATTTTCCAAATAAATTCTGAGAAAAAAATTTCTATTGAAATTAAATTTCGATAAAATTTTCCATAAAAATAAAATTTTGACAAAATTTTCCATAAAAATAACACGTTGACAAAATTTTTTATCGAAATATAAAATGTTTACAAATATTTTTAAAGAAATAAATAAATAAAAGAAATAAATAAAAGAAAATTCTCCATAGAAATAAAATTTTGAGAAAATTTTCCATAAAAATAAAATGTTGACTAAATTTTTTATAGAAATATAAAATTCTGTAAACATTTTCTAAAGAAATAAAATTTTTAGAAAATGTTCTATTGAAATAAAATATTAACAAAATTTTCTTTAGAAATGGAGTTTTGACTAAATTTTCTATAGAAATAAAATTTTGATATAATTATTTATAATTTTGACAAAACTTTTTAAAGAAATAATATTTTGACAAAATTTTCCAAATAAATTTTGAAAAAAAAAAAGAATTTCTATTGAAATTAAATTTCGACAAAATTTACCATAGAAATAAAATTTTGACAAAACTTTCCATAAAAATAAAATGTTGACAAAAATTTTTATAGAAGTATAAAATTTTGACAAATGTTTCTAAAGAAAAAAAATTTGGAGAAAATTCTCTATAGAAATAAAATTTTGACAAAATTTTGACAAATTTTATATAGAAATAAAATTTTGAGAAAATTTTCCATAAAAATAAAATGTTGACAAAATTTTTTATGGAAATATAAAATTCTGTCAACATTTTCTAAAGAAATACAATTTTGACAAAAATTTTATTGAAATAAAATAATAACAAAATTTTCTTTAGAAATAGGATTTTGACTAAATTTTCTATAGAAATATAATTTTGATATAATTGTTTGGTAATTTTTGGTATAAGTTTCTCCAAATTTTGGTAGATTATTTTTGGATCGAGTGGCAACCGTGCATACTATACAACCAGAGACTAGTTAAGATTGTCCATCTGGTCGGTTTCTTAATAAATAATCGAGTTTATCATTGGAATAATATATTTGTGAACAAGTTGCCCTTTTGTATCATAATGTTCTCAGTGGACAATAGGTACGGCTAAAAGTATGCAAATGAAATTTTCTATAAGTTGATAATATATTTCAAGGAATGGCGTTAAATGAAATGGAGATGAAATGATTGTTAGGTTAGTGGTAATCTAAATTAAAAAAAAAATATGCGTTTATTTGTTATTTTTTCTTTATGAAAAATTATGTCACTTTTCTAAAATTAGTGTGCCACTTTTTATTCCGAGTGCTACATTTTGTGTCACTTTTCAAAAATTCCCAACGGTAACGCTGGTCGTGGAGTTTTCCATACCAAAAAATATATTTTATACTTTTGAATATAATCCTAAAAATGTATTCCTTAAAATTTTTTTGGAGTATAATTTTTTTGTTTTTGCCTAATGATTTTTATTAATTTGCAATTCTCCATTTCAAATTTAATGATATGGCAATATTGTTCTTTCTCTTCTCGTTATATTCATATGTTTTTTGTTTTTGGATCTTTGCAAACTAAACAGAGAGGTCGAGGGGCTAGATATAAGTGTTTGACATAGTAGTGGTCTCTTCACTATAACAACTTTCTGCTGATGCATGTGAACATATTCCCGTTACCGTGCTTACCATATGATAGCGAAAACTTATGGTTGATGCATGCATTGCATTGGAATTTGCTGTGTTACACAGCAGCAGAATAAACCATCATGTGATGCTAAAACTGTCAACCATCAAATCATACCAGTGAGCTACGAAATGTATATACTCTACCACTGCTACTACTACTATCACAATGAAAGGGTGACCTAAGCTAACATTCAGCTAAGTAAAACCAACCAACATGTCTGTCAAACAAACATGCCAAGCATCAGCCACCATCATCAACGCCATCAACACCAACAGCAACATAAGCAAACAGCAGGATATCACTCACACAACCCCCCGCCACCAGCACAAGTTAGGCAAACCAAGCAAAGAGTAAAAATAGAGAATGAGTGAGTGTGTGCACTTGTCACATAAGCTGATAAAAAAATTGTAGTTTATACTTTTCACAAGATTTTACAGGAGTGTTGATGTTGTGATGGGTCTTTGTGAGAGAGTGTTTTGTTGTTTTTAGCTGACATTTTGTGTGTGGTTGGTAGGGCTAATATTACTGGTATTATAGTCGATGCTGATGCTGCTACTGCTACCTCTGTTGTCGTTGTTGCTGTCGCTCTAAGTGTTACAAATATGAAAAATGGCAACTCTAAGTCTTAAGTAAAACCATACGGCTAAATGTCACATAAGCGAAAATATGTTAACACCATCACCAACCAACCAAGCAGATCAAAAATAGTTCATATGGCCTGTCACAATCTTCTCAGAGTGCAGTTGGTATGAGGGAAGTATATACGATAATGGGAAATAATAAGGACTGGGGAAAAATCATAGCGCAATTTTGATTAAAGTATAACATTTCATGGGGAAATATCTATGAAATTCTTTAAGTTAACAACTTTTAATTCTGATATAAATTATCTATCTAGAATATCTCAACAAGTAACTGTGCAAAAGAAAAAAATGAATTTTCAAAAAACATATATATATAGTAATACGCCACAAGAATTTTGGGTATATATTCTAAGCACTTTTAAATTAATATTAAATTGATTTTATTTTGTACTTTTAAGTCTCAGGTGGCTAATTTAATATAAATTACAATAAAAGTTCAAAAATATTTTATAAAATAGATAAAAAGAAAAGCTTAAATACTAAATATAATATCAATTTCAACAGAGTTATACTCTAAATTTATTGGGACTTATTATTACAATTTAATTATTTTAATTTTTTTTTATTTTTTAATTTTTAATTTTTATCATTTTTTTTTTTTAATTTTTATTTATTTATTTCTTTATGAGAAATTATTAAACATGTAAACAATCTTCACAGAAATTAGTACAAAGATTGAGATCAAAAATAATTTTATAGGAATATATATTTGACTCAAACTAATAGAACTCTTTTCTTCTGAAAAAAATATTCCAAAATATTTTACTTTTATTAAGTTTAAGTTTTAGTGGAGAAATTTGCATTTTTCTAAAAAAAAAATATTTACATTAATGAAGTTTTTGTGCAAGTTTAGGGTGTGGTCACATTAGACAAATATTTGACAAAAATGAGTGTTAACCATTTTTCCAGGACCATTTTTGAAATATCTGGATACCGTTTTTGGAAACGACTCCTCACGTGATGTTATATAATTTAATATAATTCTTTAAATATTTGCAGAGTTTGATAGTCCAAATGTTGCCAATTCGATCAAGTCTATACTGAAATATAAAATTAAAAAAATTTTCAAATTCTTTCTATACAAAATGTATTCAAAATTTTATTTCTATAGAAAAAATTCTCAAAATTTTATTTCTATAAAAAATTTGGTCACAATTTTAATTCTATTAACTTCTGTAGAAAATTTTGTGAACATTTTATTTCTATAGAAAATTTTGTCAAAATTTTATTCCTATAGAAAATTTTTTAATATAATTCTATTAAATATTTGCAGAGTATGACCGTCCAAGTGTTGCCAATCCGATCAAGTCTATACTGAAATATTAAATTAAAAAAAAAATTCAAAATTTTATTTCTATAGAAAATGTTCTCAAAATTCAATTGTATAGAAATTTTTTCAAAATTTTATTGCTATCGAAAATTTTCTCAAAATTTTATTTCTATAGAAAATTTTCTCAAAATTTTATTTATATAGAAATTTTTCTCAAAATTTTATTTCTATAAAAAATTTTGTCACAATTTTATTTCTATAGAAAATTTTTTCAAAATTTTATTTCTATAGAACATTTTTTCAAAATTTTATTTCTATAGAAAATTTTCTCAAAATTTTATTTCTATAGAAAATTTTCTCAAAATTTAATTTCTGTAGAAAATTTTGTCAATATTTTATTTCTATAGAAAATTTTGTCAAAATTTTATTACTATAGACAATTTTTCACAATTTTATTTCTATAGAAAATTTTCTCAAAATTTTATTTCTATAGAAAATTTTGTCAAATTTTAATTTCTGTAGAAAATTTTCTCATAATTTAATTTCTGTAGAAAATTTTGTCAAAAATTTATTTCTATAGAAAATGTTGTGCAATTTTTTTCTATAATTTTTTTTTTCAAAATTATATTTCTATAGAAAATTTTCTCAAAATTTAACTTCTGTAGAAAATTTTGTCAAAAATTTATTTCTATAGAAAATGTTGTGCAAATTTTTTGTTACAAAAAATTTTTTCAAAATTTTATTTCTATAGAAAATTTTGTCAACATTTTATTTCTATAGAAAATTTTGTCAACATTTTATTTCTATAGAAAATTTTGTCAAAATTTTATTTCTATAGAAAATTTTTTCAAAATTTTATTTCTGTAGAAACTTTTATCAAAATTTTATTTCTATAGAAAATTTTGTCAAAATTTTATTTCTATAGAAAATTTTGTCACAGATTTATTTCTATAGAAAATTTTGTCAAAATTTTATTTCTATAGAAAATTTGGTCAACATTTTATTTCTATAGAAAATTTTCTCAAAGGTTTATTTCTATAGAAAATTTGGTCAAAATTTTATTTCTATAAAAAATTGTGTCAAAATTTTATTTCTATAGAAAATTTTTTCAAAATTTTATTTTCATAGAAAATGTTGCCAAAAATTTATGTCTACACAAAATTTTCTTAAAATTTTATTGCTATAGAAAATTTTATTTCTATAGTAATTTTTCCCAAAAAAATTATTTCTATAGAAAATTTTGTCAACATATTATTTCTATAGAAAATTTTGTCAAAATTTTATTTCTATAAAAAAATTTGTCAAAATTTTATTTCTGTAGAAAATTTTGTCAAAATTTTATTTCTATAGAAAATTTTGTCTAAATTTTAATTCAATATGAAATTTTATCAACATTTTATTTCCATGGAAAATGTTGTCCACATTTTATTTCTATAGAAAATTTTGTCAAAATTTTATTTCTATAGAAAATTTTGTCAAAATTTTATTTCTATAGAAAATTTTGTCAAAATTTTATTTCTATAGAAAATTTTTTCAAAATTTTAGTTCTTTAGCAAATTTTGTCAAAATTATATGTCTATAGAAAAATTTCTCAAAATTTAATTTCTGTAGAAAATTTTGTCAAAAATTTATTTCTATAGAAAATTTTGTCCATTTTGTTTTCTATAGAAATTTTTTTTTGAAATTTTATTTCTATAGAAAATTTTGTAAATATTTTATTTCTATAGAAAATTTTCCCAAAAATTTTATTTCTATAGAAAATTTTGTCAACATATTATTTCTATAGAAAATTTTGTCAAAATTTTATTTCTATACAACTTTTGTCCAGATTTTATTTCTATAGAAAATTTTGTCAAAGGTTTATTTTTATAGAAAATTTTGTCAACATTTTATTTCTATAGAATTTTTTTTCAAAATTTTATTTCTATAGAAAATTTTATCAAAATTTTATTTCTATAGAAAATTTTGTCAAAATTTAATTTCTATAGAAAATTTTGTCAAAATTTTATTTCCATAGAAAATATGTAAAGTACCTATTAGTTGGAGGGAAATATGTTTCAAAATCTACTAAAACATCAAGAATTCTACCAAACAGTAAAAAATCTACCATTTTTGGTAGAATTCTACCAACTGCAACCGTCCTTCAGTATCATTTGCCATTTTTCGTATCTTTTTGGAGAATATAGAAAAATGTCAACTAATTGTAAAAATGCTAAACTGACTCGAGGTATCCTCCCTCATATGGCGAAATGTTAGCCCAAGGACATTTTGAAATGCTGTCAAACTGAGTCAATATGAGAACAAAATTGCATCCACTATATATCGTTGTGTTCAGCGGCCTCCCTCAAGCATAAGTTCTCAAAAATGTATGCATGAAAACTACTCAAGAAGATTTCTAACTGTCAAGGGCTTGTTTATTTATTCATATTTGTCATATTTGCGCGCAAGTACCAATCATTCTTGAAACAAGAAAATAATGGAATAAATTAAAGTAGAAAATTCATATAAATCTGCTTATACATAGCAATAGAGGACAATAAAATATTGAAAAGAGTTTTGAAGATATAACAGATATGCGTGTTTTTCTTACCCCTTAAAAGTTTTCGATATATAACAAATATGTTTTTCTTAACCCCTAAAAATATACTTTGGTTTCGTGATCCATATTAAAAAAAGTGAAATTTTCCAAAGAAATTCGAAAATGGCATAAACTACATTCATTTGGTTCGTTTTTCTAATTAAAACATATGTTTTCAGTTGCACCTGAAAGGATACTTTAATTTCGCAATCACTATAAAAAAATTTATTAATACCAAATATTAAATTTTATATTTGAAAATGGTAATTGTTACTTATTGTATATATACTAGTCTCCTATATGCCATTTTCATTTTGGTATTGCCAAAAAGTATGCTTCATTTCATAATTTTTTACTTCCGTTGCCCCTGGCAGTATACTTTAATTTTTCACTATACAAAACATATTAACAAACATTAGATTTTCCTAGGATATTCGAAAATGTCCATTCAAACTTCTTGGATATAAACTAGTCTTCGGTATGCCATTTAAATTTTTCTATTACCCAAAAGGTATGCTACATTTTATAAGCAATTTTTTTTATCCAAAAACTGTAATAATTTAATGAAAACATAACACAAACAAAGCTCCGTGTATGAAAAGCGAAAGAAAAAAATTAAATAAAGAATAGATTCTCAGTTTTCCCCTGAACATATATTTCAATTTTGCAATCAAACAAATAATACCAACTATTAACTTTTCATAAGATATTCGAAAATGGCACTTTTAACGTTTTGGATAGAAATTAGACTTCTATATACCATTTTATTTATTGCATAAACACAAATAATACTTGATTTTTTAGAGTTTGTTTAGTTTAAGAGTTATAAAAAATACGTTTTCCGTCGCCCCTGGAAGTATACTTTAAGTTTGCAGTCACCATAAAAAAATAATAGGAAATTTTGCAGTTTCCTGAGATAAATATCAATTCTAATTTCTTGGATATAAACTAGTATTCTACATACAATTTTCATTTTTGGTATAACCCTAAAATTATGCTTCAATTTTTTAAACCACTTCTTTAATAATTTAAAAATGAAAGCATAATACAAACAAAGCTCTATCTATGAAAAACACATGCAAAAGTTATTTCATAATCTGTTTGGTTGGTGTAAGTTAATAATGAGGTTTTATTCTCATTATATCATACTCATAATAATTTCATGAAATGTTAATGATTGCCATATCATTTATATGGAAATGCTCATCAAATGTGGCATAGCTTAAGGCTGAAAATTAAAAAAAAGGGTTAACCGGTTATTATGATGAAATTGTGGTAAGTTTTAATATGAATTGCTTTAATAAACTTTAAATGGATTTGTTCCAAATGCAAGCCAAGAAAAATAACTTCAACACAGGGGAAAAGTAAGTTGTGTGTAAATATTATGTTGGTGAAGATGTAAATAATTTAATGGAGTTTAACTTTTGAAATCCCTAGAGTAGGGGTTTCACTTCCCACAACTCTATCTTAAATATTAATATTTATTAGGGATGTGGTTCTCATAGAAATTTAAACCAAACTCTCCATTTTCTTTCAAATTGTTAGGACTCTTATGGGAAATTATGTGAAAATGGAATTTCTTAAAATAAGCCTAAATTGAAGTTTTTTCCATTTTAGAAATTTCAATTAGGTTCACAGTTTTCCGATTTTTTTTTGCGACAAACATTAAATACACTCAAAAAAAGAAGAAAATCTGAAACCCCCAGAAAAAATGTAAGATAATTGTAGAAATTTCCGTTGTGTAAAAAGTATTTTTAAAGTATCTTGTAACAAATTCATGAAAAGTTGTTACACATAATTATTTGCTTTAATCTGTTAAAGAAAACGAAGAAAAAGATTGGCGTTTACAAATGTCTTTAGCGTCATACGAAGTTCAAGATGGACGCATTTTTGACAAAATTTCTTATAGAAATGAAATTTTGACAAAATTTTCTATAGAAATGAAATTTTGACAAAATTTTCTATAGAAAAAGGCTTTGACAAAAATTTCCTATAGAAATGATATCTCGACAAAATTTCTTATCGAAATGAAATTTGTGAGAAAATTTCCTTACAACTGAAATTTTGATAACTTTCCTATAAAAATGAAATTTTGACAAAATTTGTTATAGAAACGAAATTGTGACAAAATTTCCTATAGAAATGAAATTTTGACAAATTTTACTACAGAAATTTTATTTGAAAAAAATTTCTACGGAAATGAAATCTTGACAAAATTTCTTATAAAAATTTTTATAAAATTTCCTATTAAACTGAAATTTTGACAAAATTTCTATAGAAATGAAATTTTGACAAAATTTCCTATAGAAATTAAATTTTGACAAAAATTTCCTATAGAAATTCAATTTCGCCAAAATTTTCTACAGAAATGAAATTTTGATAAAATTTCCTATTAAACTGAAATTTTGACAAAATTTCCTATAGAAATGAAATTTTGACAAAATTTCCCATTAAACTGAAATTTTGACAAAATTTCCTATAGAAATGAAATTTTGACAAAATTTCCTATAGAAATTAAATTTTGACAAAAATTTCCTATAGAAATTTAATTTCGACAAAATTTCCTATTAAACTGAAATTTTTATAAAATTTCCTATTAAACTGAAATTTTTATAAAATTTCCTATTAAACTGAAATTTTGACACAATTTCCTATAGAAATGAAATTTTGACAAAATTTCCTATTGAAATGAAATTTTTACAAAATTTCCTATAGAAGTAAAATTTTGACAAAAAATTCCTATAAAAATTTAATTTCGACAAAATTTTCTACAGAAATGAAATTTTGACAAAATTTTCTATTAAACTGAAATTTTTATAAAATTTCCTATTAAACTGAAATTTTGACAAAATTTGCTAAAGACTTAAAATTTTTAAAAATTTTTCTATAGAAATAAAATTTTTAAAAATTTTCTATATAAATAAAATTTTGACACAATTTTCTATAGAAATAAAATGTTGACAAAATTTTCTATAAAAATAAAATTTTGACAAAATTTTCTATAGAAATAAAATTTTGACACAATTTTCTATAGAAATAAAATGTTGACACAATTTTCTATAGAAATAAAATGTTGACAAAATTTTCTATAAAAATAAAATTTTGACGAAATTTTCTATAGAAATAAATTTTTGACACAATTTTCTATAGAAATAAAATGTTGACACAATTTTCTATAGAAATAAAATGTTGACAAAATTTTCTATAAAAATAAAATTTTGACAAAATTTCTATAGAAATAAAATTTTAACAAAATTGTCTATTAAACTGAAATTTTTATAAAATTTCCTATTAAACTGAAATTTTGACAAAATTTGCTAAAGGCTTAAAATTTTTAAAAATTTTTCTATAGAAATAAAATTTTTAAAAAATTTTCTATAGAAATAAAATTTTGACACAATTTTCTATAGAAATAAAATGTTGACACAATTTTCTATAGAAATAAAATGTTGACAAAATTTTCTATAAAAATAAAATTTTGACAAAATTTTCTATAGAAATAAAATTTTCACACAATCTTCAATAGAAATAAAATGTTGACACAATTTTCTATAGAAATAAAATGTTGACAAAATTTTCTATAAAAATAAAATTTTGACAAAATTTCTATAGAAATAAAATTTTGACAAAATTTTCTATGCAATTAAAGTTTTGCGAATCTTTTTATAGAAATACAATTTTGATCAAAATTTCCTATAAAAATAAAATTTTGAAAAAATTTTGTATAGAAATAGAAATGAAATTTTGACAAAATTTCCTATAGAAATTAAATTTTGACAAAAATTTCCTATAGAAATTCAATTTCGCCAAAATTTTCTACAGAAATGAAATTTTGACAAAATTTCCTATTAAACTGCAATTTTGACAAAATTTCCTATAGAAATGAAATTTTGACAAAATTTCCTATAGAAATAAAATTTTGACAAAAATTTCCTATAGAAATTTAATTTCGACAAAATTTTCTACAGAAATGAAATTTTGACAAAATTTCCTATTAAACTGAAATTTTGACACAATTTCCTATAGAAATGAAATTTTGGCAAAATTTCCTATTGAAATGAAATTTTTACAAAATTGCCTATAGAAGTGAAATTTTGACAAAAATTTCCTATAAAAATTTAATTTCGACAAAATTTTCTACAGAAATGAAATTTTGACAAAATTTCCTATTAAACTGAAGTTTTTATAAAATTTCCTATTAAACTGAAATTTTGACACAATTTCCTATAGAAATGACATTTTTACAAAATTTCCTAAAGAAATGAAATTTTGACAAAATTTCCTATAGAAATGAAATTTTGACAAAAATTTCCGATAGAAATTTAATTTCTACAAAATTTTCTACAGAAATGAAATTTTGACAAAATTTCCTATTAAACTAAATTTTTTACAAAATTTTCTATTGAAATTATATTTTATACAATATTTTCTATTGAAATGGAATTTTGACAAAATTTCCTGTAGAAATGAATTTTTGACAAAATTTCCTATAGAAATAAAATTTTGACAAAATTTCCTATAGAAATGAAATTTTGACAAAATTTCCTATAGAAATGAAGTTTTGACAAATTTTCCTATAGAAATGAAGTTTTGACAAAATTTCCTAGAAAAATGAAATTTTGACAAAATTTCCTATAAAAGTGAAATTTTGACAAAATTTCCTATAAAAATGAAATTTTGACAAAATTTCCTTTAAAAATGAAATTTTGACAAAATTTCCTATAAAAATGAAATTTTGACAAAATTTCCTGTAGAAATGAAATTTTGACAAAATTTCCTATAGAAATAAAATTTGACAAAATTTCCTATAGAAATGAAATTTTGACAAAATTTCTTATGAAAATGGAATTTTGACAAAATTTCCTATAGAATTGAAATTTTGACAAAATGTCCCATAGAAATGAAATTTTAACAAAATTTCCTATAGAAATAAAAAAATCTATAGAAATTCCAGTTCCAAGACGTTGGTCCATCAAACTATCTTATGGTTTTAAGGGTAATAAATTTGACAAACATATTTTTATACCCTCCACCATAGGATGGGGGGTATATTAACTTTGTCATTCCGTTTGTAACACATCGAAATATTGCTCTAAGACCCAATAAAGTATATATATTCTGGGTCGTGGTGAAATTCTGAGTCGATCTGAGCATGTCCGTCCGTCCGTCCGTACGTCCGTCTGTCCGTCTGTTGAAATCACGCTAACTTCCGAACGAAACAAGCTATCGACTTGAAACTTGGCACAAGTAGTTGTTATTGATGTAGGTCGGATGGTATTGCAAATGGCCATATCGGTCCACTTTTACGTATAGCCCCCATATAAACGGACCCCCAAATTTGGCTTGCGATGCCTCTAAGAGAAGCAAATTTCATCCGATCCGGCTGAAATTTGGTACGTGGTGTTACTATAGGGTCTCTAACAACCATGCAAAAATTGGTCCACATCGGTCCATAATTATATATAGCCCCCATATAAACCGATCCCCGATTTGGCTTGCAGAGCCTGTAAGAGAAACGAATTTCATCCGATCCGGCTGAAATTTGGTACATGATGTTAGTATATGGTCTCTAATGACCATGCAAAAATTGGTCAATATCGGTTTATAATTTTATATAGCCCCCATATAAACCGATCACCAGATTTGAACTCCGGAGCCTCTTGGAAGACCAAAATTCATCTGATTCAGTTGAAATTTGATACGTAATGTTAATATATGGCCTCAAGCACCCATGAAACAATTGGTCGATATCGGTCCATAATTATATAGGCACCATATAAACCGATCCCCAGATTTGAACTCCGGAGCACCTTGGAAGAGCAAAATTGTTCCCATTCGGTTGAAATTTGATACGTGATGTTAGTATAAGGTATCCAACAACCATGCAGGAATGGGTTCCTATCAGTTCATAATTATATATAGCTCCCATATAAATCGATCCCCAGATTTGACCTCCGGTGCCTTTTGGAGAAGCAAAATTAATCCGATCTGATTGAAATTTGGTAAGTGGTGGTGATATTTAACAACCATGTGAGTGGAAATTTGTGGATGACAGTCTTTCGTAGAAGTTTCTACGCAACCCATGGTGGAGGGTATATAAGATTCGGCCTGGCCGAACTTACGGCCGTATATACTTGTTCTTGAATTGTTTAAGTGCTTCTTGCCGTTTAGTCAAAATATGGTTTTAAGATGAAATCAAAACTGTAAAAAAAAGATTTAGGTTTAAACTTTAATATTTGGTTTGTTTTTGTATAGTCACAGCATACATTTGGGCGTTTTTATATAATTGTGATTTCTGAAGGGACGTTTTGGGAAATTTAAGAGATTGTATTTTTATTTTTGTATTGTCCCTAGGCACACCGTTTGTTAATCGTGATTCTAAGTAAAATTGTGTTTCTTCTCCCCCTCCCCTAACGTATGCAGTAAGATATCTCATACCACAAATGCATAACCCAAAGGTATGCTATATAAATCTAGGCTAACCTTCACTGAAAAAACACAACCATTTTCCATAATTATTCAAAGTGCAAACATTTTACACATGGTTCAGCCTTTAGATAGGCAACAGATTTTTTTATTATCATTTTCTCTTTAAGAGAAGTTCATCAGACTATGGACCTGTTTGACTTGAAAGCTTTAACTTTTATCTATGTTTTCAAAGCAAGCCATAGTACAAAGCTAACCTTGATACTGTTTCAAAACCCAACGGCAAATGGCACAGTTTTGCATTAAAAAAAAATAAATAAAGAACTCTATGTATATTGTGAGCCAAAGAAAAAACTTTATTTATTTATGTTTTTTTTTTCTAGAAATTTTAATTTACATACAACATAGCTTTAAGCTTTGGTTTTAGTTGAAGTTGATTTTTTTTTGTAATTTTTATAACAATATCTTGTTTACTAATATCTTTAGGCAATGTAGGATACTTTCGGTGTAGAATGAAAAATAAAACATATTTTAAGGATTATTAGTATGTTAAGTTCAACCAGAAAAACTAATATAATATAAAAAAGTACTCGAGGCATAATATCTTAATTACGAATACAGGTCATGTAATTTCGTAAAAGTATATTGAATATATTCATTTTGTTTTTTTGTTTTGTATATATTAATTTAAAATAAAATATAGAAAAATTACTCTGCTAGTGGTGTAAGTGCCGTGAGTGAGCTTAAACGATCACCGAAATTCATAACCAATGTGAAAAAAATCGACGTTTTCGAGATTTCTTCCCATATTGCATCGTATAGATTAAAAACTAAAACCCAATAAAAGTATAACTTATTATATAACACTAAAAGTTTTCTTAAAAAAATCATTGCCTATTTTAGGAGCGTTTATGAATTCAATTTTTTTTTATCAATATTTCAAAAAATTCTTGAATATTAATTTTTGTTGTGTTTGCTATTACGTTTTAACAATCGACATCTAAACCATTAGAACCTAATGTTCTATATAAGACAATAATATTATGATTTTTATTTTGCCTGGACAAAAACAGCTTGGAAAAAACAGAAATAAACAAATGTTTAACCACAATTTGCATGAATTAAATACGAAAACTAGATCAAATCGTAAATTTTGGTTTTTGCCAAAAACAACCAAACTAATAGAATCCAATTTTTTCTCCTCTCCAAAATACCCAACACTATACCAATTAGTTAAAGGTAGGTTGACCTACCAGCATAGATTTGTGGTATATTACGAGAAAAACGAAAATCACAGTAAACTTTGTCAAATTATGCAGATACCAGTTGTGGTATATTTTTTTGTTTCTTTTTTCTCTTATTCTTTCGTGTTTTTTTATATCGTTGGCCTCTAGAACTTCACATTATGTGTGAACTCATTACGCCAGAAAGTATACCATGGCAAAAAGGATATCCCAGTATTTTATACAACTTTCACTATCGTACTATACGAATGTATATGTAAGTTCACACAAATATACACTCTAGGAAACTTGAGGTTTTCCCCACATATACAATTTACAGCCTTTTTTCTCTCGGTTGACATTTTTTTGAGCTTAGTTTTTCAAACAAATGTTTGTACCAACATAGAAACGAAAAAAAAAATTTTTTCCACAATAACAAATCTTATATGGGTCTATTCTGTTATCGTTTTATGTAGGCATAAGAACTTTTTTTGCAACCACATTCAAATGGAAAGACCACAACAAGGACTTTGGAAAATAAATAAAAACTATGAAAAGCTAACCACAATCTCATCATGAAGAAAGACAATTTTCACAATTACTTTCACATGCATAGATGGTTATGGCGATGATGGCGATGGTGATTATGCGAGGGGTTTGATTTTACCAGCATATAAAAGTGATATTAGAAAGTCCTAGGTTAAAAAGGGAAACAGACTAGTAATAAAATTTTGACAAAATTTCCTATAGAAATAACATTTTGAAGAAAAAAAAGTATAGAAATACAATTTTGACAAAATTTTCTATAGAAATAAAATTCTGACAAAATTTTCTAGAAAAAAAGTTTAAAAAAATCTATAGAAATAAAATTTTACCAAATTTTCTGTAGAAATAAAATTTTAACAAAATTTTCAATAGAAATAAAATTTTGATAAAATTTTCAATAGAATATATTTTTTTTTTATATAGAAATAAAAATTTTACAAAATTTTCTATAGAGATAAAATTTACTATAGTAATAGAATTCTGACAAAAATTTCTATAGAAATAATATTTTGACCAAATTTTCTATAGGAATAACATTTTACCAAATTTTCTATAGAAATAAAATTTTAACAAATTTTTCAATAGAAATAAAATTTTCTGTAAAAATAAAATTTTGACAACATTTTCTATAGAAATACAAATTTGACACAATTTTCTATAGAAATAAGATTTTGACTAAATGTTCTATAGAAATAAATTTTTGACATAATTTTGGATAGACATAAATTTTTAACAAAATTTTCTATAGACATAAAATTTTGAGGAAATTTTCTACATTTATAAATCTTTGACAAAAATTTGTATAGAAATAAAATGTTGACAAAATTTTCTATAGAAATATATTTTGGATAGAAATAAATTTTTAACAAAATTTTCGATAGACATAAAATTTTGAGAAAAATTTCTACAGCTATAAATCTTTCACAAAAAATTTTATAGAAATAAAATTTTGACAAAATTTTTCTATAAAAATAACATTTTGACAAAATTTTCTATAGAAATAAAATTTTGACAGACTTTTCTATAGAAATAAAATTTTGCTCAAATTTTCTGTGGAAATAAAATTTTGACAAAAGTCTGTATAAAAATACAATTTTAAAACAATTCTCAATACAAATAAAAACTTTACAAAATTTTCTATAGAAATAACATTTTGACAAAATTTTCTATAGAAATAAAATTTTGACAAACTTTTCTATAGAAATAAAATTTCGACTAAATTTTCTATAGAAATAAAATTTTGAAAAGATTTTTCAATAGAAATAAAATTTTTACACAATTTTCTATAGAAACAAAATTTAGACAAAAATTTAATATAGCAATAAAAATTTAAGAAATTTTATTATAGTAATAAAATTTTTACAAAATTTTCGATAGAAATAAAATTTAAAAAAAAATTTTCTATAGAAATAAAAATTTGACAAAATTTTCTTAGAAAAAAATTTTGACAAAATTTTCTATAGAAATAGAAAAAAAAACAACAACAATGCTTAAAGAACAAAACCAACAATAACAAAACAAAACAAATGAAAAAAACACGAAGCACGCTCAAAATAAACCCAGCCAACTGCACTCAAATCGATGATTTGATGGTGGCAAAGGAGAAGCGAAATGTTTGTAGGAATTTATTTCGGCATAAGCCGGCTATCATAAACCTTTTTTCGGAAGGTTCAAGTGTGGTTCACCTTGGGTTTATTGAACTGCCTGAATTTATTCTGATAATTGGTTGACAGTTTTGCTGCAAGTAGAGGATGCTGATGAGGAATGTGGTAATTCCGAAACGTGCGTCCATCCAACCATCTTGCAGTCTATAGGGCTTTGCCCAAATAAATTTGACAAACATTATTTTCCTCTGTTGGTTAAGCTACACTTGTTGTTTAGTCAAGCTGACATAAAAGACAACAACATAGAAATAAAATTTTGACAAAATTTTCTACGGAAATAGAATTTTGACACAGTTTTCTATAGAAATAAAATTTTGTCAATATTTTCTATTGAAATAAAGTTTTGACAAAATTTTCTTTAGAAATAAAATTTTTACACAATTTTCTATAGAAGTAGAATTTAAACAAAATTTACCATAGCAATAAAATTTTGAGAAATTCTATTATAGTAATAAAATTTTGACAAAATCTTCTATAGAAATAACATTTTAGCACGATTTTGTAAAGAAATACAATTTTAACGAAATTTTCTATAGAAATAAAATTGTGATAAAATTTTTAATAGAAATAAAATGTTGAAAAAATTTTCTATTGAAATAAAATTTTGACACAATTTTTTATAAAAATAAAATGTGGACACATTTCTATACAAATAAAATTTTGACAAAATTATCCATAGAAATAAAATGTTGAAAAAATTTTCTATAGAAATAAAATTTAGACAAAATTTACTACAGCAATAAAATTTTGAAAAATTTTATTATAGTAATAAAATTTCTACAAAATTTTTTATAGAAATAAAATTTTGAGAAATTTTCTATAGAAATAAAATTTTGACAAAATTTTCTATAGAAATAAAATTTTGACACGATTTTTTATAGAAATAAATTTTTGTTGTTGTTTTTTATTTCAGCTTTCCTCTGTTGGTTAAGCTACAATTTTAATTTAGTCAATGTATGGTTTTAAGCTGAAATAAAAAACAACAACAATGCTTAAAGAACAAAACCAACAATAACAAAACAAAACAAATGGAGAAATAAAATTTTAACGAAATTTTTTATAGAAATAAAATTTTAATAAAATTTTCTATAGAAATAAATTTTTGACACAATTTTCTATAGAAATAAAATTTTGACACAATTTTTTATAGAAGTAAAATTTAAACAAAATTTACCATAGCAATAAAATTATAAGAAGTTAAAGAAATAAAATTTTGACAAAATCTCCTATGGAAATAAAATTTGAATCTTCTATAGAAAAAACATTTTGAGACGATCTTTTATAGAAATAACATTTTAACCAAATTTTCTATAGAAATAAAATTTTGACAAAATTTTCTATAGAAATAAAATTTTGACACAATTTTTTATAGAAATAAAATGTGGACACAATTTTCTATAGAAATAAAATTTTGACAAAATTGTCCATAGAAATAAAATGTTGACAAAATTTTCCATAGAAATAAAATTTTCTACAGAAATAAAATTTTGACAAAATTTCCTCTAGAAATAGAATTTTGACAAAATTTTCTATAGCAATAACATTTGGAGAAATATTAGTATAGTAATAAAATTTTTGCAAAGTGTTCTATAGAAATAAAATTTTGAGAAATTTTCTATGGAAATAAAATTTTGAGAAATTTTCTATGGAAATAAAATTTTGACAAAATTTTCTATAGAAATAAAATTTTGACAAAATTTTCTATGGAAATAGAATTTTGACACAATTTTCTATAGAAATAAAATTTTGACAAAATTTTCTATGGAAATAGAATTTTGACACAGAAATTTTGACAATATTGTCCATTGGAATAAAATTTTTAAAAAATTTTCTTTAAAAATCTAATTTTTACACAATTTTCTATAGAAATAAAATTAAGACAAAATTTACCATATGAATAAAATTTTGAGAAATTTTATTGAAGTAATAAAATTTTGACAAAATCTTCTATAGAAATAAAATTTTAACGAAATTTTCTATAGAAATAAAATTTTAACAAAATCTTCTATAGAAATAAAATTTTGAGAAAATTTTCTATAGAAATAAAATTTGAAGAAAGTTTTCTATAGAAATAAAATTTTGACACAATTTTTTATAGAAATAAAATTTTTGACAAAATCTTCTAAAGAAATAAAATTTTACCAAAATTTTCTATAGAAATAAAATTTTGACAAAATTTTCTATAAAATTTTACCAAAATTTTCTTTAGAAATAAAATTTTGAAAAAAAAATTCTATACAAATAAAATTTGGACAAAACTTTCTACAGAAATAAAATTTGAGCAAAATTTTCTACAGAAATAAAATTTGGGCAAAATAATTCCCCTCCTTCTCATTGAATATTTATGGTATATACCCATACTCACTCTCACTTTCGTTGTGGCAAGTTTCCAAATGCCATGAACTTTCGTTTGACCCTCCCTGTCATTACAGAGACACAAAAATTTGTTGTGTGAATAAGATTTGCTTGTGCGTGCCTATGTGTTTCAGTTTAATTATTGTCGTTTTTGTTTCCGTTTTTTTGCTTGTACTCTTTTTAGCCATTCTCACATTGTGGAAGGCAATGCCTACCACTGTGACCATTCACACTTTAACACATACACTTGTGCTATAGCATTCAAGCGTATACACTGCTGATATGGTATCCTGATGGTTTATAATACATTAGTAAGTATGTGCAAATGACACTGACTAGTTTGGGAGAATAGGGGTCTTGTGTCTTCCCTGTGTGTGTGTGTGTGTGTGTGAGTGGGGTTTTGTTATTTATTTACCCTAATTTTATGTATAGAGTCATTATTTGCATGAATCCCAGCTTACTCAGTGACACAAATAAGGTGATAGGCTTCATTTGTACTGAAATATATACAAAACATTATATTTTCGTTACGATCGAAAAAAGATTGAAGTGGGGCTTACTAATAAAGACTTCATCTATTGCAATATCAAAATTAGATGTTTTTATATCAAAGGGAACAGTAAGCTTTTATTTGTAGCTCTGTTTATTTAAAAAGGTGGCAAAAAAAGTGGCACAAAGATGTAAAAAATTAAATGCAATTTATTCCGAGTTTTTTTTTTCTACGATCTAACCTAACCAATTATATTTTTTTTTGTTATTGAAAATCACTCTTTGAAATTTTATATTGATGCGATTAATGTTTTATCTACTAAAAAAAATTATTTGCATACTTTTAGGGGTTACTTGTGCCCACCCAATATGGTTTGTGTCTTGACTTAGAACAACTTTAACTTTGCACTCTTAAATTATTTTTGTCAAAGATTGCATGCACAAAAAAAAAATGTCTTCTTCCATGCACAAAATGCCACTAATATTTTCTTAATAGGCATCACAGCTCTTCTTTAACTTTAAATTCCAAAAACGTTTTCTTTTTTAATTCTTTTTGTCTCTTTAGTAAATACAATATCCTCATATTTATTTTTGATGTACAGTTTACCCTCAAAATAGCTTTAAATGGAAATATGGTTTTGATTTCGTCATGATTTCGTCTTTTACCTGAATGCTTACATGTTTGTGGTGTTTGGGATTGAAACCACTATGAAATCTATTCCCCTTTGCAGTTATAGTTCAAATGACCTAAAAGCCTCAATTTTATTTGTCAGGTGTTTCATTGCATTCCCCCTCCCATTCTCCCCAAAGTTACACAGTGGTTTTCATGAAGGAGCAGAGTAAAGAACTTACTTCACATATACGAGTATTTTCAATTGTGGCATACTTTGAGGCGTTATTATGTTAGCATATATATATATATATATATATATATATATATATATATATATATATATATATATATATATATATATATATATATATATATATATATATATATATATATATATATATATATATATATATATATATGAAATAGTCTGACACTTTTTGTGCCACCTTTTATTACGAAGACCTGAGTTTATGGTACCTTTTTGGGAATTAGCAGCACTAATGCGAATGTCTCATAACAAGTTTTCACCTTTTTTAATGCGGTAATACTTGTAATGCAATTTTTTATTTGTAACTTTTATGCTCTTCTTAAATTTGTGCCACCTTTTTCTCATGTTGTGAAACTCTTTTATTAATTTTTTGTATGCTGTTATAGTTTTTGTGAATATTACACTGAACTATCATTATGAGTCTATTTGTGGTGAGTGCCTCTATGTAGCCAATATTATATATGTAAGCTTTTTTGCTCTTCTAATTTTGTAGTACTTTCAAGAGTATATGCTTATTACCTAAAAGTATGCAAAAAAATTAAAAAAAAAATTCTAGTAAGGTAGCTGGGGTTCTTCTCTAAAAAGTCATTTTCATGAACTGATTTTTGACTAAAAGTATACATTTCTTAGCTTAATATACACCCAGAGAAGGAATATGATCACCTCAAACATGTTTCAAGAGCAAAATTTTATTTTTGGATGGTGATCATGTAACATGTTTGTCGGAAAAATGTTATTTTCTCGCCAAACATAACATGCTTTCCGAAAACATATACATAATTTCTGAGAAAATAACATGATTGCTGTGAACATGTTATATGGTCACCATCCAAAAATAACATTTTGCTCTTGAAACATGTTTGAGGTGATCATATTCCTTCTCTGGATGTACATTTGATTTAGAGAAAAATATGAACGGCAATTATATTAAAAAAGCCATCGTAATTCCCGACTGGATTCAAGATCAAAATTTTTTTTTAGTAAGGTAGCTGGATTTCTTCTCCAAAAAGTCACTTTCACGTAGTGATTTTTGTATGTAAATATCCGTAATTCCTCAGTAGACTCAGAATCAAACTTTAGTAAGTACCCCATCTATAAAAGGATATAATTAAAGGTTCGGGCAAACTTTTAATGTTAATAGTAAAATGCCAACACTGTTCGATATATAATCTTGTTAGCATAGTCCTCCCATATGAATGATTTCCACTTATAAACATCTTACGTACTTACTTTTGTTTAAGTACTTTCGCCCGAAAATATGCATCAATTAAACAAAAGTCCTCCTCCACCACAACCACTGTTCATATCAAATTTTCATTTTCTTGCAATGCTTATATCCCAGTTGCTTTAACTCCCTATATATATGTTAACTACCATGACTACTTTACACCCGCTTATTCATAAAACAAAGCCTGCCATTTCTGGGTTACTTGCATTCACACAAAAACAACGGAATGCATTCAGCAAAAAAAAATTGCATACATGACAGGAGTTGAAAAGACCTGGTTAAAGGAGACGCTATAGGAGCTAACATAAAAGTGAATGGAATGAAAATAAAAGCATTCACCAAACAGGACTAGATTTCCTATATATTCGTATAGTATATGTGTTCAAAGAGACCCTGGTATAAGCCAGTTCGCTGTTATATACTCTGACAGTCTTATCGGATCTGGTTTATCCACATTTACCCTCTTGCTTTAGTGAAACAATGATTCCCCGGTGATTCTCACATCAACTTATATCAGCAGGATCATATGGAATTTTATCAGCTTGGAAGTTTTGTTTTTGCGAGTTTCGCATTTGTTGTTGTTGGGTTTTATCTTCTTCTACTGAAAATGAACATGAAAATGTAAGCCACCACAAAAATATATGTGTGGTAGCGTATTTGTTAGCTTTTCTCACTTGTTTTTATATTTATGGAGGTTTTTTTTTCTGCTGTCGTGGTTTTTGTCATGGATAGTGTTTACTAACAAAAGCTTGTTCCCTATTGTTTCGTGATTATCATGCGTGACAAGTGTAGCATAACATGTAGGCGCTCTTGTCACCATAATGCTTCTGAATATATACACTAACTTTTTTTCGTCTCAGATTTTATTAGACAATAGGAGAGTTTATATTTAATATTTTTTTGTTGCAAATAATAAGAGCGACTAATTAAATGTGATAGTGAAGAGTTTTTATAAGTTTTTACACCATACATTTAGGATATTTTTATTGGTTTTTTATATATTAGAAATTAAGGCAAAATTTATGAGTTCTTATCAAGGAAATTTATAGTCGTTAATCTAAACGGTGTTGATATGAAAATCACAAAAAGTTTTGAAAAATTCGTAAAATGAAAAACTTCGAAATGTTAGCCAAAATTTTATTTCTATAAATTTCTATAGAAAATTTTGACAATAGTTTATTTCCATAGAAAATTTTCTTAATTCTATTTATACAGAAAATTTTATTTCTATAGAAAATATTTAAAAAAATTTATTTCTATAGAAAAATTTGTCAAAATTTTATTTCTATAGACAACTTTATCAAAATTTTATTTCTATAGAAAAAATTTTCAAAATTTTATTTCTATAAAAAAATTTGTCAAAATTTTGATTCTATGGAAAAGTTTGTCAAAATTTTATTTTTATAGAAAATTTTGTCAAATTTTATTTCTATAGAAAATTTTGCCAAAATTTTATTTCTATAGACAATATTGTCAAAATTTTATAGCTAATGAAAATTTTGTCAAAATGTTATTTCTATAGAAAATATTGTTAAAACTTTCTCAAAATTTTATTTCCATAAAAATATTTTGTCAAAATTTTACTTCTATAGAAAATTTTGTCCAAATTTTATTTAATAGAAAATTTTGTCCATATTTTATTTCTCTAGAAAAAGTTGTCAAAATTTTATTTGTTTAGAAAATTTTGTCAAAATTTTATTTCTATAGAAAAAGTTGTCAAAATTTTATTTCTATAGACAATTTTGTCAAAATTTTATTTCTATAGAAAATATTGTCAAAATTGTATTTCTATAGAAAATTTTGTTAACATTTTATTTGTGTAGAAAATTTTGTCAAAATTTTATTTCTATAAAAAATTTTGTCACAATTTTATTTCTAAAGAAAATTTTCTCAAAATTTTATTTCCATAAAAATATTTTGCCAAAACTTTATTTCTATAGAAAAAGTTGTCACAATTTTATTTCTATACAAAATTTTGTCGAAATGTTAATTCTATAGAAAATATTGTCAAAATTTTATTTCTATAGAAAATTGTGTCAAAATTTTATTTCTATAGAAAATTTTGTTAACATTTTATTTGTGTAGAAAAAAATTTTACTTCTATAGAAAATTTTGTCCAAATTTTATTTTATAGAAAATTTTGTCCATATTTTATTTCTCTAGAAAAAGTTGTCGAAATTTTATTTGTTTAGAAAATTTTGTCAAAATTTTATTTCTATAGAAAAAGTTGTCAAAATTTTATTTCTATAGACAATTTTGTCAAAATTTTATTTCTATAGAAAATGTTGTCAAAATTGTATTTCTATAGAAAATTTTGTTAACATTTTATTTGTGTAGAAAATTTTGTCAAAATTTTATTTCTATAGAAAATTTTGTCACAATTTTATTTCTATAGAAAATTTTGTCAACATTTTATTTCTATAAAAAATTTTGTCACAATTTTATTTTAAAGAAAATTTTCTCAAAATTTTATTTCCATAAAAATATTTTGCCAAAACTTTATTTCTATAGAAAAAGTTGTCACAATTTTATTTCTATACAAAATTTTGTCGAAATGTTATTTCTATAAAAAATTTTGTCAAAATTTTATTTCTATAGAAAATTTTGTCAAAATTTTATTTCTATAGAAAATTTTGTTAACATTTTATTTGTGTAGAAAATGTTGTCAAAATTTTATTTCTATAGAAAATTTTGTCACAATTGTATTTCTCTAGAAAATTTTGTCAAAATTTTTTTCTATAGACAATTTTGTCAAAATTTTATTTCTATAGAAAATTTTGTCAAAATTTTATTTCTATAAAAAATTTTGTCAAAATTTTATTTCTATAGAAAATTTTCTCAAAATTTTATTTCCATAAAAATATTTTTTACAATTCTATTTCTCTAAAAAAAGATGTCAAAATTTTATTTCTATAGAAAATTTTGTCGAAAATGTATTTCTCTAGAAAATTTTGTCCAAATTTTATTTCTATAGAAAATTTTGTCCATATTTTATTTCTCTAGAAAAAGTTGTCAAAATTTTATTTCTATAGAAAAAGTTGTCAAAATTTTATTTCTATAGAAAAATTTGTCAAAATTTTATTTCTATATAAAATTTTGTCAAAATTTTATTTCTATAGAAAATTTTATCAACATTTTATTTCTATAGATAATTTTGTAAAATTTTAGTTCTATAGAAAATTTTGTCAAAATTTTATTTCTATAGAAAATGTTGTCCATATTTTATTTCTATAGAAAAAGTTGTCAAAATTTTATTTCTATATAAAATTGTTTCAAAATTTTATTTCTATATAATTTTTTTTCAAATTCTTATTTCTATAGAAAATTTTGTCAAAATTGTATTTCTATAGAAAATTTTATTAACATTTTATTTCTATAGATAATTTTGTCAAAATGTTATTTCTATAGAAGATTTTGTCAACATTTTATTTCTATATATTCCATGAATAATACTGGGTTTATGCTGCTGTCTAGGAGGGGCTACGTAAGAGGAAGCGGGGCTCCTATACACTGGCCGACGATGGTGATGGAGCTGGATGAGTCGAGCACTGTGACAAATTGTATGTTGTTGTTGTGGAGTGTATTTCTGAGTCGCAGAGATCTTCCAATCTCACCAGAGCAAACGACTACCTGGGTTGAAGGAGACGAGAGGGGTTATATGTGGGATAGAATCTCACAGGGAATTCAATCAACACAAGTAGAAAACCAAAAGAATAAAAACACACAAGAGGAGTCAGTTCAGTATGGGGTTTATTGGAGTTGAAGTTCCTCACCAGTAAAATTGCAGCTTCTTCTTCTTCTGTCAAAATTTTATTGCTAATGAAAATTTTGTCAAAGATTTAGTTCCATAGAAAATTTTGTCAGAATTTTATTTCTATGGAAAATTTGGTTAAAATTGTATCTCTATAGAAAAAGTTGTCAAAATTGTATTTCTATAGAAAATTTTGACAACATTCTATAGAAAATTTTGTCACAATTGTATTTCTCTAGAAAATTTTGTAAAAATTTTATTTCTATAAAAAAATTTTTCTCAAAATTTTTTTCTATAGAAAATATTGTCAAAATTTTATTTCTACATAAAATTTTATTTCTATAGAAAATTTTGTCAAAATTTTATTTCTATAGGCAATATTGTCAAAATTTTATAGCTAATGCAAATTTTGTCAAAATGTTATTTCTATAGAAAATTTTATCACAATTTTATTTCTATATAAAAATTTGTCAAAATTTTATTTCTATAAAAAATTTTGTCAAAATTTTGTTTCTTTGGAAAAGTTCGTCAAAATTTTATTTCTATAGAAAATTTTGTCAAAATGTTATTTCTATAGAAAATTTTGTTAACATTTTATTTCTATAGAACATTTTTTCAAAATTTTAGGTCTATAGAAAATTTTGTAAGAATTTTATTTCTATAGAAAATTTTAGTCACAATTGTATTTCTCTAGAAAATGTTGTCACAATTGTATTTCTCTAGACAATTTTGTTAAAATTTTATTTCTATAGAAAATTTTATCAAAATTGTATTTCTCTAGAAAATTTTGTAAAAATTGTATTTCTATAGAAAAAGTTGTCAAAATTTTATTTCTATAGAAATTTTTGTCACCATTTTATTGCTAATGAAAATTTTGTCAAAATTTTATTACTGTAGAAAATGTTGTCAAAATTGTATTTCTCTAGAAAATTTTGTCAAAATTTTATTTGTATAGAAAATTTTCTCAAAATTTTATTTCTAAAGAAAATTTTCTTAAAATTTTATTTCTAAAGAAAATTTTCTTAAAATTTTATTTCTAAAGAAAATTTTCTCAAATTTTTATTTCCATAAAAATATTTTGTCAAAATTTTAATTCTATAGAAAATTTTGTCCAAATTTTATTTCCATAATGTTAGTTCTATAGAAAATGTTGTTAAAATTTTCTCAAAATTTTATTTTCATAAAAATATTTGCTCAAGATTTTATTTTCATAATTTTTTTTTTTCAAAATTGTATTTCTATAGAAAGTTTTGCCAAAATTTAATTTCTATAGAAAATTTTGTCAAAATTTTATTTCTTTAGAAAATGTTCTCAAAATTTTATTTTTATAGAAAATTTTTTCAAAATTTTGTTCCTATAGAAAATGTTGTCAAAATTTTTCTTAAAATCTCCTTGGGATAGTATCTGTGATTAAATCTTCGTTTTTATAGGAGACTTTTTTACTTGTTTAATTTACATTTCAGCGAAAATCATGCAGCTCAGCTGAGTTACTTGTTTTACACATCATAGAAAAATTTATTTTCATATTTTCAGGTGCTACATGTCTGATTTTTCTTTTTCGATAATATCTATGAGGATGGAAAAATGAAACTTTTGTATAAAATCAAAATTTGCAGTTTGCTGAGCATTTTAAATTAAATTTTTATTTTTCTATAATATCCCAGCAAAAAAAAAAATAAAGGCACAACTTTAAAATCACTTACAAAAATGTCCTCTTAAAGATGTTCTTAATTTTACTACAAAGGAAGGTCTTTTAATTCAAATTTTTATAACTCGCTTTTTTCATATTTTTAATGGGTAATTTTAACTTTTTTGTTTTAAATAGATTAAAAACAGAGTAAGAATTAATAAAATTGGACAAATTTTTTTCGATAAAAATGCTAAATCCTTTCTAGGAAAATTTTGAGTTTTTGAAAATATTAGAGATCAAACGTTTCAAATAAGCGTTAGAATGCATTAAAAATCATAAAAAACTATAAAAAGTATTTATTTGGCAAAATATCACAAATTTTTTAATTAACATCTAAAACACTGAATTCAGATCATACCCTAAAAAGTGATTCAAATTCAATGCAACGGCTGTTGAAATGGTGGACATCTGTCCTATAATAAGCCCATGTTAGATTAATCGCTTCTGCGCCAAATTTGCATCACTTCCGGATCCAAAAAGAACATTTTCACTATTTTTTTGGCGATGCTTTTTTTGCTAGGATCAAATAAACACTAACTTTTGCAGGTTAATAAATATCAAAAATTCCCTTTAAACATTTCTGCATACTTGGTATTTGAAAACAATCACTTTCTCTTTCTCTCACTATCTATCTTATCTCTTTATGCATATTTTATTTATATTTAATAACACAAATTGAAATGTTTATATCTATATTTTTGTGGCATTGTGTGATACCATGAAAAATATTTTGGCCTTTTTCTTTTATTTGATTTACTAAAATACTGTTAGCTTTTCCAAAAAAAAAAACAAAAATGTTAGGAATAAACGATTTTGTTTCTCATTTCATTGCCTATTTTGAGGCTGATGTAAAAGATATCTATGGTAAATGTGCGGATGGGTGTCCATGAGAGTTTCTGAAATATGCCAAAAAATACTCAAGGAAAAAATTCCATTCATTCATTCACTTGATATTTGTTTACTTCAAACTGTGAATGCCTTTGAACTGAATTGTGCGTGTTTGTTTATACTCAGGAATCGACGCATCTCTGCGTGTGTGTGAGTGTGTTTGAGTGTGTCAAGAACACAAGTAAGCAAACTGTTCTGTTCACACTCTCTGCAGGCAATCAGCAGTTGAACAAGAAAGTAACCCTGACGAATAAAAATCCCTACGGAAATGAAAGGAAATGAATTTATAGCACAATTCATTTTTGTACTCTTATTGTTTGTGTATGGGTGAATGGTTAGCCCTTTCCCATCTTCATTTGACACGATGAACAAGTGTTGAGGGCATACACAACATGCATGTGTAGTCCTTGGAGATATCTTTCGAACATACTGGTCTTGTATTATAAACTTAAATTTCAGTTTTCATTCATACTCGCCATATATCGTGGTGTTGTTGATTCAATAGGGCAAATTGTATATCATGGTTACCGTTGCCTATTTTTAGGCTCAGATCAACACAAGCTGTTGGAGATCTTTAGATAGTGTTTTTTCAACATCTTCCTCCTCCTTCAACAATCTTTTATATAGGACATCATTGTAGGTCGTTATAGTCATATTCATATTTTTGATTTCTTTATTTCCTTGATATACGTTTACCTTTTGATGATGTTTACATGGTTGCCTTTGGGATTTTTTCCATGTTTTTATCACTTATGCAAACTCACATACTCAAAAACATTTTTTGTAAAAAAAAATTCATTTACTTTCCGTTTGCTCCTTTGCTATATATGCCATTTTCAAGAAGAATCTTAACTGAGCCACCAAAAAAAAAATCGAAACAAAGGACATTTTTTCCCTCGAAATATGTCAACAGGCAAGCCTCATATGATTTATACCGTTTTTGTTTCTCTCATCCGCAATCTTATTTTTTTGGTTTTGTTTTACGACATCCTTTACGAAATTGGGGGAAATCAGATGATAAATTCCTTGTCTTTTATAAGTCTGTTTTCTCGACATCAGCATCATCAGCACATATGGTTGCCATGCCTTTATTTGTGTGGTTTCCTGTTATTTTCCTTTCCCACAATTTTTCTTGTGTGTGTATGTGTAACGAATGTTAATTTTAAATACTTGTAATAATTCATTTTTCCGGATTTTTTTATCTCATTGCAGGTATGTACGTGTGGCAAAATATTTAAAGAGGCAATTCAATCCAATATATAAAAGGTATATAGTTATAAGACTTTTCTTGAAATAACAAGGATATGAAATTTTGGCATATATAGGTCAGAACGAAATGAGAAAAATTAAGAAACCAAGTGAAGTGAAGTTTAAAATAATAACCCACTCAGTTCTTACATGGAAGAAAGTAATATTTATATCTGCAAGGACTTAAAATGGTATTGTTTGGTGTAGAAAAAAATATGTTTCGTGGTATATACACAGAAAAAAATTTCACGAATAATTTTCCAATTAAAATTTTAATTGAGTTTGAAAAAATATTCAATTAAAAATTTAATTGAATCAACAAATTTTTTAATTGAAACAAAAATCTATAACAACAATTAATAGTATCAATTAATTTTTTTAACTGGATCAATTAATTTTTTAATTGACCTTCAATTAATTTTTTATTTGATACTATCATTTCTGTAATTGAAGACACTTCAACTAAAAAATTACTTGGATCAATTAATTTCGTGATTGACTAAGAAATTTTTTTGTATGTAAAGAAATTAGAACAACGAACATTGGGACCAACAAATTTTCCTTCTCGATCTAATTTTGCAAAATTTCATTTTTTTAGACGTTTTTGTCCATATTTTATTTCTACAGAAGATTTTATCACAACTTTATTTCTATAGAAAATTTTTTAAAATTTTTATTTCTATAGAAAATTTTATCAAAATCTTATTTCTATAGAAAATTTTATAACAATTTTTCTATAGAAAATTTTTTCACACTTTTGCTTATATAGGGAGCCACCGTGGTGCAATGGTTAGCATGCCCGCCTTGCATACACAAGGTCGTGGGTTCGATTCCTGCTACGACCGAACACCAAAAAGTTTTTCAGCGGTGGATTATCCCACCTCAGTAATGCTGGTGACATTTCTGAGGGTTTCAAAGCTTCTCTAAGTGGTTTCACTGGAATGTGGAACGCCGTTCGGACTCGGCTATAAGAAGGAGGTCCCTTGTCATTGAGCTTAACATGGAATCGGGCAGCACTCAGTGATAAGAGAAAAGTTCAACACTGTGGTATCACAATGGACTGAATAGTCTAAGTGAGCGTGATACATCGGGCTGCCACATAACCTAACCTAACCTTTGCTTATATAGAAAATTTTCTTATAATTTTATTTCTATAGAAAATTTTGTAAAATTTTTATTTCTATAGAAAATTTTGTCAAAATTTTATTTCTAAAAAATTTTGTCAACATTTTATTTCCATAGAAAATTTGATCACAATTTTTTCCACAGAAACTGTGTCAATTAAAAAACAAAGATTATTTTTAAAGACAATTTTGTTGAAAGTTTATTTCTATTTTTTTTCATAGTTTAATTTCTATAGGAAATTTTGTAAAAATTTTATTTCTATAGAAAATGTAATCACAATTTTTTTTCCATACAAACTTTGTCAAATTTTTATTTCTACAAAATTTTGTAAAAACTTCATTTCTATAGAAAATTTTTTCAAAATTTTCTTTCTAAAAAAAATTTGTCAACATTTTATTTCTATAGAATATTTTGTTAAATATTTATTTCTATAGAAATTTTGGTCACACTTTTGTTTCTATAGAAAATTTTCTAAAAATTTTATTTCTATAGAATATTTTGTCTCAATTTTATTTCTATAGAAAATGTTATCAAAATTTTTTCCATAGAAACTGAGTCAATTCAAAAAAAAAGTTTATTTTTAAAGAAAATTTTGTTGAAAGCGTATTTCTATTTTTTTCATAGTTTAATTTCTATAGGAAATTTTGTCAAAATTTTATTTCTGTAGAAAATTTTATCGCAATTTTTTTCCATAGAAACTTTGTCAAATTTTTATTTCTATAGAAACTTTGTGAAAATACTATTTCTAAGAAAATTTTGTCAAAATGTAATATCTATAGAAAATCTAAAAACAGTTTATGTCTAAAGAAAATTTTTTTTTTTTTAAATTTTATTTCTATAAATTTTTAAATTTTTTTGTAGAAAATTTAAAAAAAGGTTATTTCTAAAGAAAATTTTGTAGAAATTTTATTTTATAGAAAATTTTATAACAATTTGTTTTTCTACAGAAAATTTTCGAAGCTTTTTTCTATAGAAAAGTTTGTCAAAATTTTATTTCTATAAAAATTTCATCACAATTTGTTTTTCTATAGAAAATTTTGTCAAAATTTTCTCTATGGAAAATTTTGTGAAAGTTTTGTTTTTATAGAAAATTTTGTCAAAACTTTATTTCTATACAAACATTTGTCAAGATTTTAGTTTTATAGAAAATTTTGCCAAAATTTTATTTCTATAGAAAATTTCGTCAAAAATGTATTTCTGTAGAAAATTTTGTCAAGATTTTATTTATATAAAAAATTTTGTTAAAATTTTATTTCTATAGAAAATTTTGTTAAAATTTTATTTCTAAAGGCATTTTTCAAAATGTTATTTCTATAGAATAATTTTCAAATTTTTTTTTTATAGAAACTTTGTCAAAATTTGATTTCTATAGAAAATTTAACAAAAGTTTATTTCTATAGAAAATTTTGTTGATATATTATTTCTATTGGAAATTTTTGTCAAAATTTTATTTCTATAAAAAATTTTGCATACATTTTTATTTCAATAGAAAATGTTGTCAAATTTTTATTTTTAAAGAAAATTTTGTCAAAATTTTATTTCTCTAGAAAATTTCGTCAAAAGTGTATTTGTATATAAGATTTAGTCAACACTTTTGTTTCTATAGAAAATTTTCTAAAAATGTTATTTCTATAGAATATTTTGTCTCAATTTTATTTCTATAGAAAATGTTATCACAATTTTTTCCATAGAAACTGTGACAATTAAAAAAAAAATTATTTTTAAAGAAAATTTTGTTGAAAGCGTATTTCTATTTTGTTTTTCATAGTTTAATTTCTATAGGCAATTTTGTCAAAATTTTATTTCTGTAGAAAATTTTATCGCAATTTTTTTCCATAGAAACTTTGTCAAATTTTTATTTCTATAGAAAATTTTGTGAAAATAGTATTTCTATAGAAAATTTTGTCCAAATTTAATATCTATAGAAAATCTAAAAACAGTTTATGTCTAAAGAAAATTTTTTTTAAATTTTATTTCTATAAATTTTTCTGTAGAAAATTTTGTAGAAATTTTATTTTATAGAAAATTTTATAACAATTTGTTTTTCTACAGAAAATTTTCGAAGCTTTTTTCTATAGAAAAGTTTGTCAAAATTTTATTTCTATAGAAAATTTAACAAAAGTTTATATCTATAGAAAATTTGTTGAACTTTTATTTCTATAAAAATTTCATCACAATTTGTTTTTCTATAGAAAATTTTGTCAAAATTTTTTCTATAGAAAATTTTGTGAAAGTTTTGTTTTTATAGAAAATTTTGTCAAAATTTTACTTCTATAGAAAATTTTGTCAAAATTTTATTTCTATAGAAACATTTGTCAAGATTTTTGTTTTATAGAAAATTTTGCCAAAATGTTATTTCTATAGAAAATTTCGTAAAAATTTTATTTTTATAGAAAATTTTGTCAAGATGTTATTTATATAAAACATTTTGTTAAAATTTTATTTCTATAGAAAATTTTATTTCTAAAGACATTTTTTCAAAATGTTATTTCTATAGAAAAATTTCAAATTTTTGTTCTATAGAAACTTTGTCAACATTTTATTTCTATAGAAAATTTAACAAAACTTTATTTCTATAAAAAATTTTGTTGATATTTTATTTCTATTGAAAATTTTTGTCAAAATCTTATTTCTATATAAAATTTTGCCAACATTTTTATTTCAATAGAAAATTTTGTCAAAATTTTATTTTTAAAGAAAATTTTGTCAAAATTGTATTTCTCTAGAAAATTTTGTCAAAAGTGTATTTGTGTATAATATTTCGTCAACATTTTTATTTCTATAGAAACTTTTGTCAATTTTTATTTCTATAGGAAATTTTGTCAAAATTTTATTTCTATAGAAAATTTTGTCAACAGTTTTTTTCTATAGAAAATTTTATTAAAATTTTATTTTTATAGAAAACTTTGTTAAAATATTATTTTTATAGAAACTTTGCCAAAAATTTATTTCTATAAGAAATTTTGTTGAAATTTTATTTCTATAGAAAATGTTTTTGAAATTTTATTTCTACCGAAATTTTTTTTGGAATTTTATTCCTCTAAAAAAATTTGTCCAAACTTAAATGTAACGCATTCTGGGGGTCGAAATAAATACCACATATATAAAAACTGGAGATCGGAGTCAATATTATCCTTAAATAAATATTATCATTAAAATATCGTCATAAAGTCATCCAGTTATAAACACGGTTGCCACAGTTGGTAGAATTCTACCAAAAATTGTAGATTTTTTACTATTTGGTAGATTGGTAGAATAAATCTACCAAATAGTACAAAATCTACTAAATCTAAATCTAATCTAAAATCTAGATTGGTAGAATAAATCTACCAAATAGTAAAAAATCTACAATTTTTGGTAGAATTCTACCAACTGTGGCAACCGTATTTATTATTGGATGACTTTATGACGATATTTTAAGGATAATATTTATTTAAGGATAATATTTACTTTGATTTCCAGTTTTTATATATTTGGTATTTATTTCGACCCCCAGAATGTCTTTAAATTTAAAAGATTTTTGGTCCACCTTTTCTTAGAGCATGAAGAATTTAGCGCTGTTTCCATTCGTTTTTTATCAATCGAAAAAGTATGCCAATATTTCTTCCTTTGGTCTCGTATTTTCTTTTTTACCCTCACCAAAACTTATTTTTCAAGAAAAAAATACTCTTTAATAATTCCACTTAAATTCTTGCACAACTCAATTTGTTATATTTATAAAGTTTTAATATTTAGCTATGGCCCACAGGAAAACAAGAAGCCCCATTTAATGGAGACACAAGACCAAAAATCTCCTTTCACAGTTGAAAGAAAAAGTTTTGCTTTATATTAAGCCCATAAAATGCATACAAATTTAAAATTTTACTACAGTTCAACACTTTGCAAAGATAGCACTGCCATAAAACTGCAAAACCCCCAAACCAACCAGGTGAATTTATAAAGTTTTGCGCTATAGAGATTGGAAAAACCACACAAAATAAAAAAAAAATCCACACACAAAAAATGGACGATAACCGGTTATGTTCATTCATTTTAAGAATTTGTATTTTAAATCCACATAAAAAATAAAACTACATTTTCATAGCTATTTTGCGAAAAAAAAAGTGTGGAAAAATATATGAAATTCCATAAAAATTTAACCATATCTCGGAGAAACATGCATCTTGCATACATTGTCCCCTTGGTTTATCTAACTTTTGCTATGCTGGTCAGGTCAAGAATACAAATTTTCATTAGTAAACACCAGTTCACTAAACTTTCTAACTTGTGCGTTCTTCTTCTGCTTTTGTTATATCTGGTGGCTATATGATTTTTTGTTTAATGAATGTTATTAAAAATTAAATGTATATATTGTTAGCTAAAGTTTCGTTTATGTAAATTTTATCCCAATGGGTTTAAGTGAATTGCTTTCGGTTGCAGATAATTTTGGTACTTTGGCATTTAAATTCTTGGCTGTAGTCTATGATTTTGAAAATGCTGCTTTGGCTGTTAGCTTTGGCAATTTTCATTTGACTTTTGGGGTTTTTTAATTATTTTATTCATCGGAGAGTATTCTGCAAGTGTTTGAGATTTTATTGCGCAAAAAAAACTTTTACTGCTCATTTTTGAAAGCCCAAAAGTATGCACTATTAATTTGCAATAATGTTGAGAGTTAATAATAGTTTTCTGGTAACAATTACTGGGTGACAGTAGCAGTAAAAAAATATTATAACACGTATTATATTCTTCTGAACTAAAAAAGTAACAAGGGGCTACTTTCAATATTGCCTGATATGAGAATTATATTTGAATACATTGATGCATTGAATCTGCATCAATTATTTTCTGAGAATTGAAAATTTATATATTCCTTGAGGTAATAAACATATTGATGGCTGGATGAAGAGGGAGGGTTCCTTGTCCACTTCATTACTCACTAAAATTTACACTTCAAGTGCTTAATCGACTATCCGTCTGAATTGGCGATACGACTACGGTTTTGGGTTCAGAATTTTATTTTTTAAAATTTCGAAAATTTTGTCAAAATTTTATTTCTATATAAAATGTTCTTAAAATTTTATTTCTTTAGAAAATTTTGTCAAAATTGTATTTCTATAGAAAGTTTTGTGAAAATTTTTTGTTTTATAGAAAATTTTATCAAAATTTTATTTCTATAGAAAATTTTGTCACAATTTTATTTCTATAAAAAATTATTGTCAAAATTATATTTTTATAGAAAATTTTGTCAAAATTTTATTTCTATAGAAAATTTGGTCAAATTTTTATTTCTATAGAAAATTTTGTCAAAATTTTATTTCTATAGAAAATTTTGTCAAAATTTTATTTCTATAGAAAATTTGGTCAAATTTTTATTTCTATAGAAAATTTTGTCAAAATTTTATTTCTATAGAAAATTTTGTCAAAATTTTATTTCTATAGAAAATTTTTTCAATTTTGTTATTTCTATAGAAAATTTTGTTAAAATTTTATTTCTTTGGAAAATTTTCTTAAAAATTTATTTCTTTAAACATTTTTTTAAATTTTCTTTTTTAGAAAGTTTCGTCAAAATTTTATTCCTATAGAAAGTTTTGTCAAAATTTTATTCTTATAGAAAGTTTTGTCAAAATTTTATTTCTATAGAAAATTTTGTCAAAATTTTATTTCTGTAGGAAATTTTCTCAAAATTTCATTTCGTTAGAAATTTTGGTTTTATTCGATCTTTCTTTTATCAAATAGAAAATAATTAATCAAGCTTGAGATCGTTCGATCTCAACGATCTCAAGCTTGATTAAAATTTAATTTCTATAGAAAATTTTCTCAAAATTTTATTTCTATAAAATTATGTCAAAATTTTATTTCTATAGAAAATTTTGTCAAAAATTTATTTCTGTAGAAAATTTTGTCAAAATTTTATTTCTACAGAAAATTTTGTCAAAATTTTATTTCTACAGAAAATTTTGTCAAAATTTTATTTCTATACAAAATTTTGTCAAAATTTTATTTCTATAGAAAATTTTGTCAACATTTTATTTCTAAAGGAAATTTTCTCAAAATTTAATTTCTAAAGGAAATTTTCTCAAAATTTCATTTGTATAGAAAATTTAACAAAAGTTCATTTCTAAAGGTAAATTTGTTGAAATTTTATTTCTATACAAAATTGTTCTTTAGAAAATTTTGTCATAATCGTATTTCTTTAGAAAATTTTCTCAAAATTTATTTCTATAGAAAATTTTGTCAAAATTTTATTTCTCTAGAAAATTTTGTCAAAATTTAATTTCTGTAGAAGATTTTGTCAAAATTTTATTACTTTAGATTTTTTTTTAAATTTTATTTTTATAGAAAATTTTGTCAAAAACTTATTTCTATAGAAAATTTTGTCAAAATTTTATTTCTATAGAAAATTTTCTCAAAATTTTATTTTTACAGAAAATTTTCCTAAATTTTATTTCTATAGAAAATTTTCTCAATATGTTATTTCTATAGAAAATTTTCTTAAAATTTTATTCTTTAGAAAATTGTCTTAAAATTTTATTTCTTTAAAAATTTTTTTCAAAATGTTCTTTTTTAGAAAGTTTTGTTAAAATTCTATTCCTATAGAAAATTTTGTCAAAATTTTATTCCTATAGAAAGTTTTGTCAAAATTTTATTTCTGAAGAAAATTTTGTCAAAATTTTATTTTATGGACAATTTTGTCAAAATTTTATTCTATAGAAAATTTTCTTAAAATTTTATTTCTTTAGAAAAATTTATCAAAATTTTATTTCTTCAGAAAATCTTATCAAAATTTTATTTCTACAGAGAATTGTGTCAACATTTTACTTGTCAAATTTTTATTTCTATAGAAAATTTTCTTAAAATTTTATTTCTTTGGAAAAATTTATCACCATTTTATTTCTAGAGGAAATTTTGCCAAAATTATATTTCCATAGAAAATTTCGTCAAAATTTTATTTCTATAGAAAATTTAACAAAAGTTCATTTCTAAAGGTAATTTTGTTGAAATTTTATTTCTATAGAAAATCTTTCTTTACCAAATGTTGTCAAAATTTTATTTCTATAGAAAATGTTGTCAATATTTTATTTCTAGAGAACATTATGTCAAACTTTTATTTCTATAGAAAATTTTGTCATAATTGTATTTCTTTAGAAAATTTTCGCAAAATTTTATTTCTATTGAATATTTTCTCAAAATGTTATTTCTATAGAAAATTTTGTCAAAATTTAATTTCTGTAGAAAATTTTGTCAAAATTTTATTTCTATAGAAAGTTTTGTCAAAATTTTATTTCTATAGAAAATTTTGTCAAAATTTTATTTCCATAGAAAATTTTGGCATAATTTATTGACTTTTAGTTTTAAACGATGGACCTACCTTTCTACATTTTTCTTTAAAAACAAAAATAATACTTTTTATTGGAAACCCTTTTTACTGGCTTTTAAGGGTATTTCTGATAAAAGCAACTGTGATTTCCAATTCAAAATCAAATATCCACAAAATTTACAAATGAATAGCAGAGATAAAATTCCACTATAATAAGATTTTTTACTTTAATTTCTTTTTTCAAAAAAAAAAATAAATAAATAAAAAATAAATAAAAATAAAACATAGCCCTCATGAAATATTTTCAAACAAATTAACTTTAATGGCTACTTTTTCACTGGTATGATAGCGATGTTTTTGTGTAGATTAGCATAAGTTTAACAAGTTTAACAAATTTGTGACATCACTGTGACTTTATTGTTGTTTTTTCATACTCTTCATGTGCTTTAGTGACAAAAAATCTACTCTCAACATACTTCCGGTTTTGCCTCCCATGGTTTAAAGGCTATGTTTAAAATATAAATTTTCTACAACATAACCTTTTTGCATCAGGCAGTTAAACAACTGGCATATTTTCGTTTGACCTCAAATATGTATACAATTTGTAGCATATTTTCAGGTGACATAGCAAACTGATGATGATGATGATGTGGTGGTGGTGGAGAATGATGGTTATATGGGAGAAATGACAAGAGGAGGACTTGTAAACGTGCGTGTTTAAACAGTGTCTAAAGCTTTAAAAAAAGTATATAGAAATACTTTATGATTTTTTCTGTCCTTCTGTAGATTTTATTCTTGAGCTAAGAGCTTTACATAGTTAGGTTTTTGTAGGATTTCTTAATTTTTTTTCAATTAAAAAAAAAAATTCAACCTACCATTTATAATCCTTAAAATAAGTCTTATTTGAAGGTTTTTGTCTTTAATCCAAATATTCAATATTTAATTATAATAATATTTTGTTCTTTACTTGTAGAAAAATTTACTTTACTTAACGGAGATTCATTACTGAATTTCATGAGAAAAGATAATGTTGTTGTCTTAAATTTGAGAAAAAAAAATTTACGCAAATAAACTAAACAATTTTGCTTAATTCGAAATTCGCATAGAAATTTGGTTAATCTAAATTTGCAAATGAACTACACAATTTTGCTTAATTCGAAATTTGCACAGAAATGTTCATATATTTCTAAAAATATTCTGTTCAG